>NC_056731.1:1458070041-1458370041 GCF_019279795.1 Protopterus annectens | reverse complement strand
ACACTGAATGGCTCAGCATGTGTCTACCCTTAGAGGGACAAGTGGCTTTCAACCACATGAGATTGAGCAATAAAATGTCTGTGATGTCCTTAGATGTCTGGGGCTGCACCTCTGCTACACTGAATGGATCAGCATGTGTCTACCTTTGGCTGACATGTTTGGGTAATCTGCTTTACCCCATTCATGATAGGGACTGGAGATTGCAATTATTCCCAAAGAATGCAAAAATCCCAGTAAGTGAGGGTCATAAGCTCACATTGATTGAGCCCCTGCCCTTTCTACCCACCACATGTTGCTACTGCCAATTGGATGGTTTAGGGAGGTCCTTGGATCTGTCTCACTGAAGTAAGTCACTGCCCCAGTGGTGCACCAAGAAAATTATCAAAGTTGACTATCCAGAGTAAGTAAAAGTTGTAACAATGTTTCTGTAGCTAAACCTGTGAAAGGATCATTAACATGGAGTTCCCAGGATAATGCCATCCCCAGGGAACCCCTCTCCTTGCTTTGTGGCCCCCCTCTCTAAGTGGGTGGAAGCTGCAGGGACTGAGCCTGTGACTCCCAGGGTGAGAGTCAGAGTGGTGTCTCCTCCACTCCTAGGGGTTTCAACCACATGGTGGCAGGCTGGTTACCATTCATGGAACCAGGCTGTGCCAGATGCTCCCTCACAGCACCAAAGTAAGGGGGCAGGCAGAGTTTGGGTGCCAGTGCTGCAGCACCATCCAGCATATGCCCTGGAGGTGAACTGCCATGGGAAGAGAGGGTGCCATCCCTGCAGGGGATGCCCAACCCTTCTGACTACACACAGGGCTGCCCTCAGGGACATATTGGCATCCTCTCCCCTGAACAGCAGTCACAGGGCATTGGTTCGAAAACCTGGAAGGTCAGCAAGGACACCTGCTCTTGACAAAGAGGGTGCCCCCCACCTGCCAGCTGATGTGGGAGTCCTTGCCATTCTGTGGTGTGGAGCCAGTAACCTGGTCTTGGGTACCAGTGATGGCACCCATGAAACCTCGCATGCTTTGCTAAGTGTGACTCTCCTTCAGATCAGCAGTGGTGCCAGTGGCCCTGCATTCATGTCCCATGCAGTGGCTGTTATGGGGGAAACAACAGAGAAGACTAGTATGACTTTGAGCTGTGGATCATTCGGCTCATGTGTCAATGAAGAACGCAGCTAGCTGTGAGAACTAATTTGGCATACACACTGAGCCGAGTGGAGGAGGGGCATTGACTACAGCTCTGATCTGAGATATATAACAAGAAGTACCCTGTTATTTTTGCTTATTGTTGCTAGTTATTGCTTCTAGCAATTTATATATATATATATATATATATATATATATATATATATATATATATATATATATATATAAAACACTTTTTTATGCCTGCTGCATACATTTTACTGTATTTTATTGCTATTAACTATTCTCCATGGTTGAACTAAAATTGTCTGCCTTACAGGGCCTGATAAATAAGTTTTTTACTGTCATACTGTTTCTAAAGCTTTTTAGCTAATTTCACTGTGTGAAAGGTATTAACTAGAAACTAGAATTTTCTCTACTTGTTAAGCACCTGTTTGTTTTTTCTGATTTCCTGCCAAGGAGTGTATCATATAATTGATTTGTTTGCAGTTAAAAGCATTCTATAGAGTCTTCTTGCTCATCTGTTTAAAAACTTTAATTTTGTGGCTCACTGTTGTTCTGCTGCTGTGATAAACATTTATGTAGTGATTATTGTGTAAAATAGTGTAGGCTAGTACCTGTAGTATTGTCTCAGTTCAGCTCTGCTGTCTCTGGGCATGTTTGCTTTTGCATTGGTTGTTCTGAGCACATGCCCAGGCCATCTTGAATTAGCAGAAGCCTTTTTTTACCTTTGTGGCAGGATTGTGTTGATTGACTGCTGGCTGGTGGAGGTTGGATGGTCTAGGGCTTGGAATAAGCATTCATTGGTTCTTTTGAGTTTTTTAAAAAAGTTGTTTAAGGTTGTATCTTCTGGTATTTAAGCCCTAACTTTGAGAGGATTTCTGTCTATACACACTGAGCCAAGTGGAGGAGGGGCATTGACTACAACTCTGATCTGAGTTATGTAACAAAGTATCCTGTTTTTTTTTTTTTGCTTATTTTTAGTACTTATTGCTTCTAGCAATTTATATATTACACTTTTTATTGCCTGCTGCATACGTTTTACTGTATTTTATTGCTATTAACTAATCTGCATGGTTGAACTAAAATTGTCTGCCTTACAGGGGCTGATCAATAAGGTTTTTACTGTCACACTGTTTCAAAAGCTTTTTAGCTAGTTTCACTGTGTGAAAGGTATTAACTAGAAACTAGAAATTTTCTCTACTTGTTAAGCACCTGTTTGTTTGTTCTGATTTCCTGCCAATGAGTGTGTTTGTTCTGATTTCCTGCCAAGGAGTGTATCATATAACTGATTTGTTTGCAGTTAAAATCATTCTATAGAGTCTCCTTGCTCCTTTATCTGTTTAAAAACTTTCATTTTGTGGCTCACTGCTGTCCTTCTGCTGTGCTAAACATTTCTGTAGTGTTTACTGTCTAAAAGTGTGTAGGCTAGTAGCTGTAGTATTCTTCCCCACCATCTTTCCCTGTTGGTGTCTTGCTGTTATACTTGGTGGCTTTGCAGTTGCCCGCCCGTACTGTAAATTTGATCTGGGACATTCCTCCCAGTCTAGTGTCATTATCTCATTCTACCTAATACAGAGAGAACATTTGAGAAGGCAAACCTAGTTGGTTTCCTAACCTTGAATTATCTTCTGCTTCTCCTTTCTCCCTTTCCTTTACAAAAAAAAAAAAAAAAAACTTTGCTAGAATCTCCCTGTGTTCTGCTTAAGTGTAACAAAAAATTATGTTTGTTTCCTGCCTTTCCTGTAACTAGTCTAGTCCAGATATAGATTTTCTATATCCAGGACTGTTTGTTAGCTTCTGAGCCCCCCAAGTCTGTCTGTGTTGGAGGGAAGCCTGCTAACTTATCAGTGGGAGTGGTAAGCACTAGGTAACCTATCTACAACATAAGGAGTGGTTTCTGGCCCAGAAATTGTAGTTATTGGCCATTTGGGCAGTTTTTCCACCTCTCTCAACTTCCTGATTTAAAAGTCCGCATTTTCACTTGCCCCCCCCCCCCTTCCTGTACCTAGTCTAGTCCAGATACAGATTTGCTGTATCCAGGACTGTTTGTAAGCTCCTGAGCCTCCCAAGCATTTCTATGTTGAAGGAAAGCCTGCTAGCTTATCAGTGGGAGTGGTAAGCACTAGGTAACCTATCTACCACATAAGGAGTGGTTTCTGGCCCAGAAATTGTAGTTGTTGACCATTTGGGCAAATTTTCAATCTCTCTCAACTTTCTGATTTAAAAGCCCGCATTTGCACTTGTTCCTTTCCTGTAACTAGAGTAGTTCAGATACAGATTCTTAGTTTTAGCACTTGAATTTGCTTATTCATGCTCAGCACTTGTTCAAAACTTGTAAGCACTAAATAAGCTACAAATTACTACATCACTCAACCTTCCTCATCAACTAGAAGCTAACAGTTTTTGTACTTACTTTCCTAACTAGCTTAGAGAAAAACAGCTCTTGTACTCACTTTTCCCGAGGAAAATATTTTTTTATTCAGGCATGTCCAATGGTCAGCTCCCAGTGTTCTCTCCTGTCTATCTGATGAATCTGGGCATCTTGGGGCAATGTAGCAATTGCCTCATGTACACAGACAACCCTCTCCTTCTACCACCCAACACTACAACCTGTGAAAGATGCATTTATCTAGCCAAACTGGAGGTAAAGCTCTCTCCAACCAAGAATGAACTTGACAGTCAAGAGGAGAAGGTAAACACTTGCACCATACCACACTCATCACATAATCCCACTAAACCTACACCACCAAAATCCACACATAGAAACACAAAAACATTCGCGTATGCTCTCTATAATAATCTGCTCAAGCAACAGAGACCTCCAAAGCAGAAACACAAGCAACCTCCACCCCCTCAACACAACCCAAATGACACATAGCCCACAGACTCAGTGTGCCAGTCAACCACAGCCCATAAGGCAAAACAATGTACCCAACACACTAGTCATAGGTGACTCTATAGTCAGGCACACTGATGTCCCACTCACCAGGCTAAACAAGGAGAAGGTTACTGTCAGCTGCCTGTCGGGTGCCAGGATCCGCCACATAACCCACGCACTCAGGTCACTCCACAACAAGTACAAATATGACTCTGTCATTATCTTTGTTGGTGTGAACAACCTGAGATGTACCTCCCTGGACTACATGAAAAGAGACATGGAAGAGCTCTCTGATTTTGCAGCCCAGGCAGGTATGACCCTAGCCCTGAGTAGCATCCTGCCATTGCCCAGAATGATACCGTAGTACAAGGGCAAAATGATTGACTTCAACAATTGGCTAAGCTTCTGGTGTCATTCTAAGGGGATCCAGTATCTGTTTGCTGAGATGACATAGTTGACAGACCATGATGCTTTGCCAGAGATGGCCTGCACCTGTCACCCCTGGGATTCCAGATACTGGCTAAGGCTCTTGCCACCCCTATAGTGCCTTTTTAGGCAAGGTTCAAATGACAAATTCACCACTGTAACAGGAACAGGCAAGCAAAAACTGAGGGTAATGCTACTCAGTGCTAGAATTCTAGATCACAAAATGCACTCCCTTGAGGCACTCCTTAAAACAGAGAACATTGATATATGTGCAGTGACTGAGACCTGGTTCAAGGCTCCAGAGAGCACCCCTGCATTACCAGACTATAACTCATACCACACTTTTTGGCCAGCTACCCTAGACCGGAACAACAAAGGTGGAAGTGTATCCATATTCATTAAGGATATCCACACCTCCAAGTTGGTTGCTCAGCATAACGCATCTAAGGTTATCTAAGTGCAACTAACTCTGGGCAAAACTGCAATCCAAATTATAGCTTGCTACAGATCCCCCACCATGCCCAAGGATTCTCACTCCTCTTTTCTTGATATACTGGAAAATATTAGGGTTCAACCAAACACCGTAATAATGGGTGATTTCAACTACCCCACCATTAACTGGGAAAACAACTCATGTACCAAGTCCTTCACTTAACAGTTTCTGGAATTCATAAATTCCCATGCTCTAGATCAACTTAGCCATACCCCCACAAGGGGCAACAATATGCTAGACCTAGTCATTATCAACATGAGTGACCGTTGTTCCACACCTGAAGTCAACTCCTCGTTGGTCAGATCTGACCATAAGCTAATCACTCTAGATATCCACATCCCGCCCCCACCCCCCATTAAGGAAACCATGGTAAAAAGTTTCTCCAAAGCCAACTTCATGCTTCTTAAGACAGAAGTGGTGAACTTCATGACACCCATGCAGTCTCAGTAAGAAGTTGAGATCCCTTATAAGATCCTCCAAAGCTAGCTACGAAAACAAAATCACCACTGATTCTAAGGACAACTACAAAGCATTCTATAGCTATGTCAAGAATCTCAATGGCAACACCCAGATCTGCTCTGAGTTACACCACAACGGCATGAAAATTACAGAACCATCTGATATTGCCAACATCCTGGCCGATAGGTTCAGTGCTACTTTACCCCCCTCTCACCCCCTAAAGGGCTCATATCTATGCAGGAAGAATGCAGAGTCCCTGTACTCACAACTATGCAGGTAAAAGCTGCACTCTCTAAAGCCAAAAAAACAGCATCCACGGGAATGGACAACATCCCAGGCTGCATTTTACACAAACTTCAGAATGAACTGGCTCCCCACCTAAGCACCATGTTTAATCATAGCCTCAAATCAGGCTTTGTGCCCACTGAATGGTGCACAGCAACAGTTATCCCACTCCACAAAGGGGGAGCCACCATTGATCCCGGGAAATATCGCCCCATTAGCCAGATGAGCCTGGTCTGTAAGGCCATGGAATGTATCATCAGGGAACTTATAAACAAAGAACCTGATCGACTTCTTTGAGGCAGTCACCAAAGCCATAGACGAGGGTAAAGTAGTTCACACAGCCTGTCTTGACCTCTCCAAGGCTTTCAACACCATCCCCCATTCTGGAATTATAGCTAAATTCACTAAACTAGGTATAAATCCCTACATCACAAGATGGGTTGCCAACTGGCTCACTGACCGAACCCACACTGTAAAAGTTGCAGACTCCAAATCTGACTTCAAACCGGTGACAAGTGGAGTACCACAGGGTTCAGTCCTGGGACCTCTCCTGTTTGGTATTTACTTCTCTTAAGTACAGGCTAACACAGAAGGCCTTTGTCTAATGAAGTTTGCAGATGGCTGCAAACTAAGAGCCATAGTCTAGTCCCCAAATGATATGGACATCCTACAGAAGGGCCTCACTGAGACAGATGCCTGGTGTCAGAACCATGGCCTCAAGCTCAATGCCAAAAAGTGCGTTGTCATTCCCTTTGGTAAAAACTTTGTACCCATGAACTATCACATAGGCAGCAGTCTGCTTAACGCCGAATGTGTGATAAGAGACCTTGGGAACCCAGGTGGACAGTAGTCTCTCCTTTGATAATCACATCACCACACTAGGCAGGAAATCCTTCTACGTGGCATACCTCATCACAAAAGGGTTCTCATCCAGGAAAAAAGAGGTCATTGTTCCCCTCTACTCGACACTCATTATACCCACTATAGAGTACAATGCCCCTTTTGGAATGTACCTAACAAGGCATCTGCAGCAGCTGGAAAGGCCACAGAATTACCTTACAAAGAGGATTACTGGCCTCAAACAGATGCCCTACACTGACCATCTCAGAAAACTCCAGCTTTACTCCATAGCACATCACCTACTCTGAGGTGATCTCTGCCTAACATATAAAGCTATGTCAAACCCAGAGCTGTTGGACATGCTACACCTAAAGAAATCCCAATCCCTCCGAGCTACACGGTCTAGGGACCTAAATCTTGTCACCACAATAAACAGGACATGCTAGAGGGATAGATTCCTGTCCCAGAGGCTTCCCACACTCTGAAACAAGCTACCCATCTATGTCAAGCAAAGTTCCTCATTAGCATTCTTCAAAAAAATCTTGATGAGTGGATGGGAAATAGGAAATACACCCCAGGGATCACTTCTGTGGCTCTGCTCGACAGGGCACAGGAAAATAACTTTCTTGGATGGCATAAGGTAGGGAACCTTGTTGGCTAGGCTTACTTAGGCCCTTGGGCCAATAGCCTAGTACCTACCTATGAACTTATGAACCTATGAATTGCTGGACACATTGATCATCAACACTTCAAATGCACTTTGCTGCCCTGCTCTGAGTTATTCCTGGAGGTATGACTGTCTGATAGTTGTTGTGCCTTTAATCACCCCTAGGGAGCGCCCCCTATTTAGGCATGGCTGGACCATCGAGGGCCTCCCATGTCTCCAAGGTGAGATATGGATGCAGGAGTCTCGACCCGCCACCTTGAGCCGGGAAGCTTGTTGGCGCCTTGTGGTGACCCAGTCCAAAGTACTGCAGTCCCTGTAGGTGGGAGGGTGATGGCACACCTCTGGTCCACCCCTAGAGGCTTTTGATGGTACAGCCACTTGGCTGCCTTTGGAGGGAGAGCAGCATAATGTCAGCCTGGTTCACATGCTCTGGGTTGTTATCAGGTGGCCCTCCTTCACCTACCGGCGTCCAGCAGGGCCGAGTGTCATGGTTAGGGAAGGACACCTCCCTCCCCACGTCCCCTCATCCCCATGACCAGACTTGGAATGTGACCACAGATCAGAGGTGGTAACCTGGTGGTGCAGCAGTAGTGTTGTTACCTCACAGCAAGAGGTTCTCCAGTTCAATTCTCGGCTTGAGTTGGGAGTGCCTTCTGTGTGGAGTCTGCATGTCCTCCCCGTGGTCGAGTGGGTATTCGAAAGACATGCATTGAATGGGTGTGCCTTCGTTGAAGGTTGGGCATCGGGCTGGCAACTCGACAACAAAAAAACTAACTGCCAATCATTAGCAGACCGGAGTTCCGCTGTGGCGACCCCTAACCGGGAAAAGCCGAAAGACAAACAACAACAACAACAACTAAATGGAGGAAAAGAAGTTAAGCAGGATTCCTTCAGTAACAGCAAGTAAAGAGGGAAGAGTCCAGTGCTGAATTCCTACCTGGGCAATGGGCACAGGGAAATGTGGTGTACAAAAGTCCATCTGCCCAGCACAACCCAGGGGGCCCAAGTCCTTGTGATTGAGGCTCAGCCCACAGACTGTGTGAGGCTTTAGCAGACCCCGTCATGCCTGGATCAGGTGTTCTCAAGAGTCAGTTTGTTTGTGAATACAGCACAAAGCGGGTGATAAACTTCATCTAAGGCTAAATACCAGCATAAGACCAATAGCAGACAAAAACCATAAGAGAAAGTTGCAAAGAAATTTGAAGAGACTGTTAGAAGAAAGGGGTGTAACAGTAGGCAGAGAAAATGAATGACTGGATAATTAAATAGGAATCTGGGAGAAGAGGTGGAAGAAGTTGGCTTTAGTAAGCTCAGGGAGAGCTGGGTAAAGAATAACAAACAATGAGTGAATGATAAGAAATAGGCTGAAGCATGACAAATGGCAAAGAGTCTGTTGGTATCATGGCTGAAGGATAAGCACATCTTATGTCTGTGGTGTAGCATCCCAATGGTATCAAAAGAGGAATGTCAATGGAAAAACACAGAGTACTAGATATATGTGGAAAAGAGGTGTATAACATTCATATATGGTGAGTATGCAAGATAGGGACGAAAGAATGGCAGGCAATGAAAGCAATATGGACTAGGTTACATAATAAAAAAGTGAAGGAAGGGTAGATGTTATGCTTATTTGAGAAAAATGAAAGGCAAAATCCATTATTAGAGATTAAAAGAAAGTGATATTATTAACAGCAAGATGGTTTAAAAGAGAATATGTTAAGAGCTGGAAAGCAAAGGATATTAAATGGTAATAAGCTGAAAAGAATAGGCAATAAGTAGGCAAATCAAACTTGTAACTAGTTATTCTGGCATCCAGTTCCATCCTACAGTCTGGCCCGCCCCTCATTTAAGTTGAGGAGGAAAAAAAAAAGCTCTTTTCCCCTATAGACTATGTAGAATGACTGTGGAAGGCTGTCCCTAAATCAGAAAAGGCCACTGCCAGTAGTGGCAGTCCAAGTTAGGGCTATCAGCATGTGATGGCCCTTCCTGAATCAAGCCCCCAAAACAGATCCAGTCTTGCATGCTCATGGATAGACTCATGAATTGAACTGTGTCTCTGACTGTACCGTAGTCAGGATCTGCAGAGAGAAATGGGTGAAATCTGGGTGATACGCTGTACCTTCCTCCAGTGTCCTGAGTGCCTTCAGTGCAGACTGCCCGGCTATCATCCCAACACATAAGGCAAAGGGGTCATTTTGGTAGACATTGTATGCCACAGTACAAGAGCACAGTGAGTGATTTTTATTGGATCAAGTGTCTGTATAGTATTTTATTATGTAATGGAGTTAAAAATCAGAGATGACAAGACAAAACGGATGATTGAAAGTAGGTGAAAATATAAGAATGAACTCAAGGTGGTAACATAAGTCATGGATAGGTATATCCAAGTTAAGTAAATCTGGCAAATTAGAAGCTTCATTTACAAGAAAAAATGTCTATATGAGAAAGAACTCCTGTCCTGAATCATATCTGCAGTGTTTGCAGAACCCTTTTAAGAAAACAAAATGTGACATTCCCTATGCATTTTATGCATTCGTTTGGGGAGTATGCATTGTGGGAAACTTTTGGTTTGTCATTATTTTTTCTGTGACAAATATACTAACATCAGCATTTCTGAATATGGAATGTAACACGAGTTCTAGTTAATCAAATAGCTTTTTCTGTTTTGTGTGCAGTATAGTAGTTTCTCCACCCTTCACATTAATAATCCTATGGATGATCTGACAAACACTATTTTCTTGTGCATACTGCAGCATAGATGTAGTTTAAGCTCCCTGAAAAGTCTAGGTCAGCCAAGATATGAGAAGACACTTGTACATTGCAGTAGGGTGCAAAGATTGCCATGATGTATGTGACTATTACTCCATGTAGTGGAAAGAGCTCTGTGAAAATGACAGTGATTTTGTTTAGGAAGCAGGTCTTGGCAGCTTGTGCACATGGAGAGGCAACTGCAAATTGGATCATTATAACTGAGGAACATACGCAGACACACGCATACGCACTCATACAGAGACATACAGACACACGCATGCACACGCGTGCATACACAGATTACACACACGTATGCATATACATGTATTATCTTTGGATTTTTGGTGAGTGTATGTATGATATTTATGAAGGGTATTCAGTGCTGAAGGGCACCTGTAGAGATTAACATGTACACCACTATAGTGCACAACTACAGGGCCACACAATTGATGGAATTCTGGGTCTTTAGGATGTTCATTATCCAATCATGAATGTCAGTTGCCATTTGTTTCTTATTATGACCTCATTCTTAATAATTTACTTCACCATGACAATGTGGTACACTCCTATTTTTTTTTTTTTGTAAGGTTCAGCTTGCAGTTGTTTGCAGGAATAACTAAAGAGCAACCCTGGAACACTGCAGGTATCAGGTGGCATTTTGTCAAACTGATGTAAACTTCAGTTTTTAGTTACCTGTAAACTACAAGTATTTTTATATAGTTTTGCACACATATGTTTATAACCCTTCTGTCCAGAGGTACTGTGTTTGTGTGTGTGTGTGTCTGCATAGGAGATACTTCATATGTTTAGACATAGCCTTATGTTTTATGTGTTTACACTGAAACATTGTTAACAGATGTCAGACGTCTGATGCCATGTTAGGTGGGCATCAGGCTCAGTGGTAGCTGGCCAGATCTGACTTGCAGCACCATGACAGATACTATTCTTAGCACGTAACATTAGTATCTCTGAATTGCATCAGCAGTGTTATTCCACTGGACAGCTAATAAGCATATTTTCCTTCTGCACTATAAGGTGAGCTGGTTTGCAGTGACATATCATGGCTGATAAGCAGGTGCTCCAAAGCTTTTTTTATTGTGCTTTGTTTGTACAATGCATTTTATGGAACACTGCTCTTTCAGACTGCAGACCTTGTCTTAAGAATTTCATCCATCTATATTTTGTCATCAAGCTGGAATTAAATCATATCAGTTTAATCTCTGCAGTAATGTGTTTCTGGATTTATGTGGATTTGAACAATTGAAAACTACTTCTCTGTTTCATATTGATTTAAAATTGGAAGAACAGTTTTAAGTATAAGCCTTCTGATTTAAATGTTATTTATAGTATTTGGTGTAATAGCGTTATTCTGAAATTTTAGTATTTCTGTATAATACAGCTAGGTCTTATGAGACTTTCAGTTATGCCTTATAGCTTTATTTTTCATCCTTGTTTTTAGGCAGCTTTGTATGTAAAAAGCTGACTCCAGTTTCAAAGTGTGGTTGTTGAAAATAAAAATAATAATTTTTTTTTTTTTGCTTGGACTAGTATAACAATTAAGTAAACCATCTTATCATTGGTTGGAACTATTTTGTAATGTTCCTTTTGATCATTTTCTGATAACTTGCCAAAGGAGACATCCTTTCTTTTCTCTTTTTTAAGATTGCACCCTTCATCCTTTTTGAGTATCAGTTATTTTGCAATATCTGATTATTTCTTCGGGTGTAGTGATTATTGTATGGAGTTAAAACAGTACTGCACAAAAGTTGACTTCCTTAGGATTTCTTTACTCTTTGTATTTTCAGGCAATTTATTTTAACATCTAAGTGGAATACATTCCATCAGCTTGTTCATTTTTGGCATCGGAGACTTATATAAGGTATAAAGTGTTGACATCAAAAGCATGCCGGATATCATTTCGTACATATGGTGGTCCTTCTTTTCTTTTTGTCAGCCATGAAAATAGATATGTAAGTATTAAACTGATATTTCCATAAATGTCTTAAAACTGTGCTATAAACATGTCCTTTTCTGGAGTTCTTTTATTATTATTATTAGTAGTAGTAGTAGTAGTGGAAGTAGCATTTCTATGGAGTAAAACATAAAATATTTTGGAAAGACTATATACTTCATAAAGCATCATACTGTATTATCCGGAATGTCCACTGTTGACTGCAATCTGTTCCAAAATGAGTAATCAACATCCTGTATTAAAAGTTTGTGCAGTAATCGGTAAGGTTACCTTGCTTTTACACTCTTGCTCTTTAATAACTGTTTGATATAAAACTGACCCTCGCTGTTTTCATTAAGGCCAACAGAGCAAATACATGTCAGTTTATATTATAATTTTAACAGTGAGAATAATAATACTTTTTTAAACTTTGTCTTGCTGCAAGTAGATTTTAAGAATAGTTATATCTGTAAAATATGCTATACTTTTTATCTGAAAGACATAAAATATCAGATGGCCATTTTGTAACTTTTATATCTGGTCTTGCCTTTGTCACAAATACAAATACCATAGAACATCTTACCAACACCTAGTTTCCTTGGCTACTTATGTTTAAAATGTTGTTTGGACAGTACCTTATTAAGAACAAAAATCCTGTAAAACCTAAATGTTTTAAAACAGGGGCTGGCATTTATAGAAAATAGCATTGCAACTCAAACACCCCTATGCAAATCAGCTGATTTGCAATGCATGCAAATTACCAATTCGTTGACATCTTAATTGCCTAAAGGTCAAAATTTTAATACCTAGGAATTTGCATGTCTTTGAAACTCTTTGCATTACAAATGGAAAAAATTATCCACACTATTTGAACAAGAACAGTACATACTCTGACCTACCCTCTCAGTGCCAGGAGACACACACACACACACACACACACACACACACACACACACACACACACACACACACACACACACACACACAAAACACACTGTCTCTCACAATAGCTATATGTGCATGGACACTGCCTGAACCCAGTCATACATAGTCACAATTCTCAAACACAGAGTGGCACATCGGGAAAGGTCTGCATTCCCACTTGTTCACATACAAGGGTACTTACCTTTTTCAGTTTTCTGTACAAGGTGAAGTGACTCTGATTCACCCTGCAGAGAGTCTAACCATTGAAAGGTGCAGTAATAATATCTTCAGAGCTCTACCCTGGTCTGCATTTGCCTTGTTAAGGTCTCTATGAATTCAGAATTATGCAAGTCCTGCAACTGTGCAGAAAGCCAGTAAAATCACTTACATGGACCCCTCTATGGAGTACTACTTTCAAACGTGGCACTCTAAACCTCACTGCTTAGGGTGCAAAGTGGACCTCCTACATACTGAAGGGCTGCTGGAATCAGAATAGTCTGTCAAGTATATAAAATAACGAGCTTGCATTGAAGATATGCTGGTACTGGGAAAAAAATATTTCTGCACATTACCGTATTATTGGTGTAAGAGCAGGATTCACTTTAGCTTTTCATGTCACCTTAAGAGCAACCAGTAGTAGCTTAGTGTTTACAGTAAAAATGAATACTCAAATGAATGAGGAAGCGGTCATGTGGGGGGATATAAATGTGTAAATGAAAGCCTGAATATCATTTTTGTTAGGTATTTCTATGGATGTGGACAGATTTTTACCCTTAGAATAAATTATTTACTTATTCATTTATTTCTTTACATTATTTACTTATTAATTTCTTCCTTTATTTATTTATTTGCATTTGGTTTCTTGTTTGTTAATTTATTTATATGTGTTTTCCCAAGTTTTACTGAAAGCTGTTTCAGGAGATTAGAACTTAAGTATTCCTGGGGTAAACCCTCAATAAAATACCCACTCAACACTTGCATATTTACTATCACCTCTGTTCTAAATCCAATATTCACTCTTGCCTCTTTTATAGGAACTGGGAGTTTGTGTTATTTTATTTCTGAAAAACCCTAGAAGACAATATTGAATGTTAAGAGACAGCTTCATATCTTGTGTTGTGCAGCAGTGTATTGCTATAGGTTTCTTAATCAACAAGCAGTTTTCAAATGTGTTTTTTGTCTTCCTGACTGGAAATATAATTGATGCCAGGAATCCAGTAACATAGCTCTTAATTAATCCAGATACAATCTGTTTTCCTGGTTAGAAAGATAACAGCAGCTAGGTTTCCCACTGCACAGTATTAATTCATTTTGAGCAACTGTGCAATCAAGACAATCTTGTGTGTCCACTGAGCTTCTATGCTCAACAGTTGCAATCAAACTACAGTGTGTGTGTGTCTGTCTGTCTGTCTTTCTGTTGCACGTAGAGTGTATGGGGTGTATATAGGAGAGAAGCAATCACTCTGGTCCACTCATTTTTGGCTCAGGGTACCTTTTCTGTGCCACAAGATAGGCTGCCATATTATCATAATCAACACTAAGGGTTAAAAGTGCTTTAGGCTCCCGGTGCAGTTACTGGTTGGCACCTCAATGTGTCAGTTTGCTGTTGAACCACAGCAGGTTGTTGCAGCACTTGACCGATTATTGATCAGTGGAGGAAAACCTTTCTTGTGGATCTACATTCACTTCAGTCAATCTTAGCAGTTGCTGATTTGTTTTTCCAGCCATGATTTGCAGTACTGTAGTTGGTTGATAGTTGTAGTGGAAGATGCAATACTTTCTGCTATTTTGTTCTGGTGCTAGTCAGTGGCTGTGGCAGACACTGCCAATGTTATAATTATTTATTCCATTTTGGGGTTGAATGCAGTAGTTGTAATTAAGACAGTACACTCATTTAGTAAGGCCTCGATCTGATAACTCACTGTTTCCCAGAAGTTAAAAAAAAAACGCCTAATTCTGTACATTCTGTACTGTCCATAAGCCTAGGAAGAGTGCAGGCAGACAAGAAAGTTTCTATATTTCTATAGATTCTATCATCAGATATTAAATGTTCAAAAGAGTGAACAGAAGAGTACTCGTCAGAAAATTTAAATACAAAAAAAAAATCAGTCACACTCTCTACTAAGAATATACCGACTCTGCCATTATGTAACATGGAGGAAAGGGCAAATTCATAGACCCAACTATACTTCTATCTCACACATAGAGCAGCTAGCATGCTGAAAAACAAAGAAAAAAGAAAGTTTGATTAACTCTTGGAAGGCTGTGTTGCCGAGGCGCTAGAGTTTTTTTGTTAAAACATTTTATAGTAAGAGTGTAGTGTGTTTTTCACTGGTCAAATGGTTTTCTTCAATTCTGTTTGTTTATTTTTTTTGTGTCCTTTTTTAAAAAGAAAGTTTGCTCTTTTGAGTATTTATACTTACTAGCTGCAACTATGTATGTATGTATATATATATATATATATATATATATATATATATGTATGGGTGCTATTTGAAAGGTAGGTTGTGTGTTAGGTCATCAGCTGCCTGGTCAACAACATATGGTCGACTAGACAGCTGATCAACAAGGCATGGGAAATTTGCCCTTATTTCATGTTTGTGCAACCCCGAGTGGGTGATGATTTTTTTATTTTTTGTTGCATTTTTAAGATTGAAAAGTGTGCATACGCCAAATCTGTTTCATGGCGCATGAGTCCTGGAGTGCCAGTGTCGGGATAAGTGTTTACTTTTATTATTAGTACACCCGTATGTATAGACCGCTAGATATTTACAAAGAATAAAATGCAGTAATAACGACAGCAGCAGCTCCAAAATGTTTATTAAACGTAGTGCCTTGGTCACAGATCTTCTAATAATTAACAAGTACTTTAAAATTAAGATCCATTTAAACCATTAAGTCTCAAAGTAGTAAACTGCGTTATCATTTCCGCTTCCTTCATTTCCAACACATTCTTTAAATTATTTAAACCACATACATCCACACCAGCTTGACACTGAACAGTTGGCTTCCAAGACATCCATTTTGCCGTCATGTTTATGGTTAAAATGAGTAGCAACAGGGCCATAATCAACCAACCAAGGTGTTAGGTTTAATAAAGGTTTTGCAGCTGCTGTTGTCATTATTATTGTTATTATTATTATTAGTAGCAGTAATAGTAAGTTCCTTGGTTTATGATATAAAACTAAAAAAATGTTCATAGCACTGGTTTCAAAATAAATTCAATGAAAAGAGTATAGTCCCTGGGTTTTAGGATTGTGGTGGAATAAAGAAGAAACAAATAAATAAAAATGCACTGCATGCTCTCAGAATGTCTCTAATATAATGAATGTAACTCACAGTTTTAATACAGTTCATCTTCCAGATAGAAAATATTTCACAGAATCCCATTCAGGATAACAATTCCACATAGTTTAACCTCTAGACAGCCAGCAATCTGGATTTCCCCTTCATCTTCCACTTAAACCAGACAAATGCAGACCCTTTTTCTATCCTCAGGATAATAGTCCAAACTGCCTTTCTCCAAACACATAATGTGAAATCAGTTTTCTGCTGTAGGCCTTAACCCAAGATCTTTCAGTTCAAGAATCTCTGTCTCGGAGTTCAAAATGGCCGCTGTTCTGTGAGCACTGCTATCACCTAGGTCTCGATATACCCTGGATTAAAACAAACCCAGAAGGCAACGCAGAATTAATAATACAGAAATAACTGTAGATATTTACTGCTAATATCATCCAGCAAACAAAAGAGGAAGAAAAAGTGACAGATTCAGCTCAGAAACAGCAGGATTAACTAAGATTTCTGAATAACAGCTTAAGCAATGTGCTACTAAGGCCCTGCATCTGACTGCAAGATTGGTAAAACATTATACAGCAAGATATCAAAAGAGGAAAATAATATGGAAACAGCAACAACTAAGACCAAATTCTCAGTACTAGCCTCACCTGAGAAAGACACAACTTCAAAAAGACAAAAGACAACTAAACAAACTGACAACTCTAAAAATACAAATAAATCCAAGACAGACCAGCCAGCTAATCTGGAAGACATAAAATCTGCCTTATTACCTATCCAGCAAGCATTAAAGGACTTATCATTACAATTTCAAACCTTTGGTGACTCATTCAGCCAAATAATATCCAGAATGGAAAAATCTGAGTCCAAAATAATAGAAAATGAAATAAAAATAGACTCTATTTCTCAAAAACTGATGCCCATGACAAAGAAATACAAAACTTACAAGCAAAATTAACAGACCTGGAAGCAAGATCTCGAAGGAACAATATCATCATCAGAGGAATACCTGAAACTGTACTTCATAACAATCTAATACCAACAATCAAGCAAATAATAAATTCCCTCCTAGAGGAATCTGAAGAAATGCAGCAAATAACAATAGAGAGAGCCCACAGAGCCCTGAGGGAAATGCAAACATCACTGAAACCAAGACCTGCCCATATTAAAATATTAAACTACCAAGATGTAAATAAAATTATACTGGCAGCAAAGAAAAAAGGCACACTCACCTGGGATAATAATAAAATCTCCTTTGCTCAAGACCTCCCAATACAAATAAGACAAGTAAGACAACTATTATCTCCATACTGCAGGTTCCTAATAGAAAAAAAAATCAAATTCCAGATGAAATATCCAAATTAGTTAATCATTTACATCAAAAAGGTTAAATAAATGGTTGCTAACCCCAAAGAGGCAAAAGAGACATTCCTGGCTGTTTTCAAGCAAATTCCACCTTCAGAAGTGAAATAAATCCACAAAAAAAAGATAAAGGTCCCTTGGATGAAAAAACGACCCCATTCATGAGCACTCTAGCTGGGATCCAACTCTGAAATCTTCCCCTTGCTGTCTAGGCCCTTGGGTCATTGATGTGAGCCATGAGGAACACAGGAAAGGGAAGTACAGCCTGGGTGGGAACCAAAAATGAACTTCTGTTTCTGATGCACGAATATAAGAAGGAAGTTCCCATCTCGGATATTGGCTTGCAAATTCAGTCCCCGTAGGCTTTTGATGGCTTCATTAAGAACAGTCAGACAAAATGGATTTCAGCAAGCTCCAAAGGATTTTACTGCCTGAAAAATGAAAATTGATCTGCACCAGCTAAAAGAAGAAAGCTATACCATAGATGTCAACCAACCTGCAAGCAAAACCTTGAAGAAATAAGGTACTGTTGAACTGAACCATTCACTAAAACAGTACACCCAGTACTGTGTAGGTGAATGAAACTCCAGCCTTAAATAATAGGCAAGAAATAAACTGTCAGAATTATGCTAGCTCATAGATTAATATTGGGAAAAAAAGGGAAGAAATTGTTAAATGTTTTATGTAAATACTAGAAATGTGTTAAAAGATCCTGGAGAGAAGTAATCTCAGGAAATTAGTAAAATAACCTAACAATCCTGGGATAATGTAAATATAGCCTTAATATGTCAACTATAGCAAAAGGACTGCTTGGCTAAGCTGTTTTTTTTTGTTTTGTTTTTTTTTGTCTCTCTATACTTCCTACTTCTGTTAAATAGGTGCCAAGTATATATTTTATAACCCACACAGATTGATGTGGAAAAACATCACTATAGGCACCAAAGAAGGCCGAAACCTGAATAAGTAAAGGGGAGGAAAAAGAAGTCAAATGAGAGAAAAATGTAAAAATGACAAGATTGATTGTTTAACAATATTACTATGGTACACATATTGCTATAATTTACTGAGGAATGTATATTAATATGCTGTTTTAAAAATACTATTAGAAAGAATTAGTCACAAGACAAAAACAATACATGCTGTACCTTAAATGCAATACCATCACTGTATAAATAATATGTTGGAAGAGGCTAGGGATATTAAGTAGCAGTGTTTGTTGAGGGAACTAGTTTTTTCAGCTTTGTCCACATTGTTTATAGTAACACAGGGGGGATACTATGGAGTAAATCTATATCTAAAAAGAAAACATTCCAAGATTAGACGTAAAGGTAAACCATATAATGAACCTTCATCCTCCCCCCCCTGATTATTCCTGGTCCAAGGATATAGTGGTTAGGCACAGTGTAGGGACGGGGATAAACAGATGCTTTCCTAAACCATCACACGGTAACACATACAAAACTAACAAAACAAAACTAATATACATGGCATATCTAAGGAATACACTTAATAAATAAATGTGGGAAATAGAATCATGGAATGTTAAAGGGCTCCAAAACAAGAAGAAAAGAAAACTATTCTTACACCTTACATTAAAAACCACAGCCAACCTCATACTAATACAAGAAACGCACTTGACTGCAGATCAATGGGCAGAAATTAGCAGAAAGAAATGGATAAGTCAAATCATAGCTTCAGAGGGGAAAACAAACAGTGCTGGGGCTGCCATAATAATTAAAACCAATTTAAGGAAAAAATACTTAAAACCAAAGCTGACAAGGAGGGAAGATGGTGCTATGTAACATTTAATAGTCCTACAATACCAAAACCTATAATGGTACTTAATGTTTACGCACCCTGTAATAACCAAAAACACTTTTTTATGTCATTATACCCAACCTTAAACCAATTTAAAGATCACTACCTAGTGATTGGAGGTGACTGGAATACATATCAAAACCCAGAAAAGGATAAATCTAATCTGACCAAATCACATAATAAACAAGCCACATAAGCCCTTAATGAACTCAAACACGATTTCAAACTATATGACCCTTTTAAACATGGGAACAGTGCAGATAAAACAGGGAAATTCACATTCTATTTGCAATGCCACAAAATGTGGTCAAGGATAGACTTCTTCTTAATCTCTGACATATTCATTAACATGGACCCAACAATAACTATACATACCAGGTTCTTTTCAGATCACTCCAAAATCACACTGAACATTAACTGGGACAAAAAGGTATATTTAGAGAATAGGGGTCATAATTGGGCATTAAACCCTAATTTACTTTCCAAAATGGATGTAATAAAAGAAACAGAAGCAATACTAAAAATAGCTCTTACAAATATCACTAACTCCCAAGTACCAACTGACATAGTTTGGCTGCAACCAAAGCACAAATCAGAGGATTGTTTATCAAAAAAGCAGCATACTATAAAAAAAATACAACTGAAAGAGGAGCATATACTGAAAGGGAAAATAGAGCATCTTGAAAAAGAACTAATAAATAACCCTAAGAACCAAACAGAAGCAGAACTTTTAAAACTGCAAAGGGATCTATATATGTTAGAAACCAGGAACCTATCTTTCCATGAAGCCAGAATGTTAGCCACTTATGCAGAAGAAGCTCAAATACCATCTATTCTAGAGCTCTGGCCAGAATTATCTGCCAACACAAAAATGCCTCCAATATATCAGAAATAAACTACAGAGACAAAAACTACACAAAAAATGAAGACATTATTAAAACATTTGAACAAATATACTCTCAAATATATGGAGCACAAATACTACAAACCTCAAAGGAAGATAGAACTCTTTTTCTTCAAAAACTGAAATTCCCTAAACTCAATTTAGACCAACAAAAAAAACTAACTGAGCCGATATCCATCATTGAAATTATTACAACAATCAAACACTTAAAAGTGCATAAGGCTCCGGGTCCGGATGGACTCGCATCAGAATTTTACAAAGCATTTTCCCCCTTGATAGCCAAACTACTATACTATACACTGAATTACATAATAAGCTATAAAATAAATTATATCCACTTTAATGCCTCTAAAACTATATTTATATTAAAAGAACACAGAGACCCCCAAAACCCCGACAGCTACAGACCCATCTCCCTCTTAAATATAGATACTAAAATATTTACCTCTATACTTGCAAACAGAATGAAAAATCTGATAGAAAAAATCCTCTCCCCAGAACAATCCAGTTTTACACCACATAGACAGACCAATGACAATACATTAACATTAGATGCACTAATATCCTAGCTAACCGATACAACATCAACATCTACACAATGGTAGTGGATGCCCACAAGGCATTTGATAGGGTTAATCTAGAATTCTTACTCCAAACACTACCCTACTTTAATATACCCAATAACTTCATTCATATCATCCAAACTCTCTATAGCAACCCATACACATCTCTGTATATAAATAAAATTTGGTCAAATAGGATCCTAATAAAAAATGGAACAAGACAAGGATGCCCACTATCACCCTTCCTGTTTAACCTATACCTAGAACCACTCTTTCTATTTCTATACATTAAACAAAATACATATCACAATCCTCCATCAATACACAACTTCAAAATATACCTCACAGAATTTGCAGATGATCTGAACATATACTGCACTACACCAAATTCAGATATAAACAAAATAATAGCTGCAATTGAACATTTCTCGACTATGTCTAACTACAAACTAAACCTTAATAAAACTAATATTTTCCCCCTAAAAACACCCAAACTCATCTCACTAATACCATTGTTAAACACAATAAAAATTAAAGAAGAAACTAAATACCTGGGAATCACCTTTTTCCAGAGTAACAAAGACTTCTACCAACACAATGTAAACCTTAAATGTCAAAATATAATGCAAGACTGCAAAAGATGGAACAACCTAAAACTACCATTCTTGGCCCAAAGTATCAATAATCAAAATGAACATTTTACCTAGATTAATGTATATATTCATGACATCACAGACAACAATACATAATAAATTCTTCAAACAAATTCATACCTTCCTAACAAAATTTATATGGGAACCCAAAAAAAACAGAATCTCCTATCCAAAATTAACACTCCCCAAAAGCAAAGGAGGACTAAATCTACCAGATTTTAAAATGTACTACTCGATCATTAACACTAACAGAATATTGAGAATAGCTGAACATAACCCGTCAATGGAAAATCCGTCTCCTCTCTGGGTGACAATATATTATAGATATATTAAAGCTCTAGGTTTCAATCCCAAAGCATTTCCATTCCTGAAGCAGAAAGAAATACAAACTTATAACATTATAGAGCCCTTAAAACATTGTAACAACCTAGTGCAAAAACTCATTCTTGAACCTTAGACATGCCATGACAATACTGCAACCCCTTCATAAAAACCCAAATTTAAAAATAAACAATAAGATGCTGGACTTAGTCACTTTTCCCAGACTAAAAGATAAAACAATCCAAGATATCTATCCCTACCTTAACTGTTCAATACAAGAAATGAGGACCAACTTAAACCTCCCTAAATCACACATAATAATCCTAAGACAAATCAAAGAACTGTGTTCCAGTTATCTCCAAAATATTACTATGACCAATAGTGACATAGAAACTTGTAGCAGGCTTTGGAAAATTATTATCACAACAAAGAAAACTATTACCAATTCATATAAAATGATAAATGAAATCAAATACCAGAAGGACCTCCTCTTCTCTAACTACTGGAGAAAAATTAAACCATCCATAGATGATCAGCAAATAAGCCAGGCAATCAATCTAACACTGAAGATTCTACCCCTCAAAAAGTTAGCATACAGTCAGCTCATGATCAATAATAATGCTTATTTTACACCTGTAATCCTACACAAATTTAACACATCAAAATCACCTTTCTGCCCACACTGTAAGGACCAGATAGCTGACTTAATCCATGTATTTTGGAGCTGTAAATGTGTCTATAAACTCTGGAACTCTCTCACGGTACAATTACAAAAAATGGGTTATCAAACATCAACATTAACTTGGGAATTCACTCTGTTACACATTCTCCCACCCAACATCCCAAGAAAATACACTTTTAACAATTTTCCTACTAATGAAACTGTATATAGCTTTTAAATGGCTAGATACTATAAATATCTCTTGGGAGGGTTTTAAACAAGTAGCTATACAATACCTTTTAGCTCATAAAATAGTAATAGATAAAAGAAACAAAAACATGAAATCCAGAGAAATTTGGGAACAAACTTTTAACATCATATTAGCATAATTCATCACACAGCAACTTAGAAATACACTATAATGGAACCAAAGAACACATACAAGTTCAGATATTAAATAATAACTTGGATATTATGAATGTATATACTTTCTATATAACTGTGGAATTAACAATGAAAGCATCTATGTACATAGTGTAAATAGATATGTTGTATGACCTATATCCTGTGGTATTTGACATTAATGTATAACATATGTATATGTGAGTATGTGTATGTATGTATGCATGTATGTGTATGTATACATATATATATGCACACGGTCATGTTGTAAGATGTTTTTTATTTGTGACATTTATTAATGTAAAAATAAAAATAAAAATTATTGAAAAAAAAAAAGAATCTCTGTCTCTATCTTTCTCTCTGTAGCACTTTGGTTCCTTTTATACTCCATAGAACATGCTGATTGCTGTGCATAAGCCTTCACTAGCATGTCCTCTAGGAAATTTGGTGCCTGCTTTGTTATATACTGCTGCTGAAATGTCAGCCTCCCATTTCAGTTCAGCCACCATGCTACTTTACAATGTATATATAAATATAGATAAATAGATATAGATACTACATATAAATACACGGATTCGTAATACTTCACGAAAAGACCATTTCACTGACACTCATTTCACTGCGACCAAATCACCTGAAGTTCATTTCACATAAAGCTCATTTCACTGACAAGTAGTACTGTAAGGCAAGTCAAAGGTATATGTCCTTTACCCCACTGTAGTGCGATCCGGGTGTTCGTATATATATATATATATATAGTTAGGGGGTGTTGGGGCACAGCCCCCCATATTGGGGGGGGTGTATCCCCCACCTACTTGAGTTTTACCAAGTAATGCAAAACAAAACCAGACAACTGAAAACCTGGCTGTGCCCCCCACATTCCCCTAACTATATATACTAGCACCAGGATCGCACTAACGTGGGGAAAAGGACATATACCTTTGACTTGCCTTAGAGTACTACTTGTCAGTGAAATGAGTTTTAGGTGAAATTAACTTTAGGTGATTTGCTCTCAGTGAAATGGGTGTCAGTGAAATGGTCTTTCAGTGAAGTGATATGAATCCAGATACACATGTACACACACACACACACACACACACACACACATATATATATATATATATATATATATATATATATATATATATATATGTGTGTATGTGTGTGTGTAGAGACACACACACACACACACACACAATGCACAACATGTTTATCCCACCACCTTGTCCTATTTATTTGTTGGACTAAATTTAGATCTCTGGACCTGGCGTTAGCTAGACTGCTTGATTTATAGAGGTATAAGATTTCTTCAACTACTGGATCCCTTATAGCCCTATAAGCAAGGCAAATACCATATCTAAAGAGTGTATATCAGACTAAGTAAAGAGGTAATGCCTCAATTCTTTCTTGGAAGTTCAGGTCTTTTAAGCCCGTTATATTTTAGATGCAGTTATCTGAGGTCTTTCCACTTGCTTGGGATGCGTAGTAAGGTACATCCCAAGGGAGGCATTGTACTCGTTGATAGGTATAATCATTTCAGAGAATAAGAAGGTGATGACATCTTTTGATCTGGAAAAAAATCTGTATTGCTATGAGCTATGCAAGGTAAACAGCAACATTTAATTTTTCTATGAGCTATGCAAGGTGAAAGGATATCCAAAACCAGCTTTGAAACTGTAGCCAAACATGAGGGAGCTATTCACCCAGTTATCTACTCTTCTCACTAACTTTATGTTTAGAAGTCAAGAGTTGTCCATGCTGTATGTTGGAGCTACAAGATGCCTATCAAATGCTACAATATAACAACTTTTGGCATTGAGTTTGAGACCATGATTTGTACATCAGCTATCGACATGTGCAAGCTCTTGCTGGAGTGCCAGTATGTCAGAGATGGACTCTGTGATGATGCCTAACTTACATCCATCTAAGAGCTTTGATGGCCACAGATCCTTGGTTTGTAAGTAGAGATCTGAAAATTAAATACTGAATAGCAGGGGTCCCACCCAGCACAGATTCCTGAGGAACTCCACTGGTCACCATCATGCTCTCAGAGGATACACCCCCTACTGTTACTGTTTGACTCTTGTTCCTAAGCCTTTTGGCTATCTACCTGACCACATGCAGCTTAATTTGGAGATCATTCAGCTTGTTTATTATATCTGCATTTCATATGGTATTAAATGCCTTGATGAGGTCAAGGTAAACTGTGAAAACAGCATGTCTGCAGTCCACAGCCTTAGCAACCTCTAAAAGAAGTTTGCAGGATTCCCTTAAAGAAATTAAAGGACTTATGAACTGAATTTTAGAAAAATAAATTGAGTAACAGAATATAAATATGTAATATTTAAGAAAGACATCAGATTCGATATAAAAGAATGCAGAAATGTAGCATCTCACATAAAACAGGAGTGTAAAGGGCTAAAGCCTTGTTAACACCAGCTCCTTTGGCACAGAATGATTAAGCCCTGATTACAATCCAGGCAGTCAGGAACTGTTGGAGAAGAAAAGAGTGATGAGGCACTACCTTTGCACCTCTATCTGGGAGAAGGAATAGGGATGGTGAGCAGGTGGTGGCAAGTTGTTGTTCAAAATCTGGAGGAAACCAGAGCTACAAAATAGCCGCTAGGTTAGGCAAAAGCAGGTGGAACTTTGGCATTAGTACTGCCTCTGTGGTGACAGTGACAATCTTGACAGCAGCATCTCATGACTTTCAATAGCCTATCAAGTCATATGTGGGAGTAAAGAATTTGTCAAAGTTCTATAGATAACAGCATCTCTGAAAGGAGGAGTGGCTGATGCAGCCTAAGAATGACCATTTTGCTCAGTAAACTGCTGACTGGCAGTAGCCTTTGTTCACGAGTGTATGGAAGCACACATTTACATAGACAAAGGACAGTGGCCGATAGGTTACATGATTCCAACATCACCCTTCACCATTGAAGAGATAAGTCTACTGTATAGTTACAACTCTTTCACTGCTGCTGTGCCAAGAATGGGCAAACTCAATCACCATGGCAGACTGGATTATGGCTCTTCAAGTCAGCTCTTCTCTTGGTAGTGGAAACTCACAGTGTGTCAGAATATGCAGTTTCAAGCCTGACAGGCAGAAGCTGAATGTATACTAAGCAGGGCATCAAATGGCATATAGAAAAGAAAAAAAGGATGCATTAGGGATCTGAAGTTGTTGTAAATGAAGAAGAAATATTTAGATATTTCTTTATCCAAAATGTGAGTGTAGGAGAAAGAAAAATTCACATTATTTTGTCAATGTGGCACTCCCTTTTCAAGGCCACCAAAGAAAGGAGAAAAATAAATACTCATTTCCTCTGCTGGAACACATATTTGCCCTGTTTTCTGAGCAATGACTACCTCACAGGAAGATATAGTAAGTATGGGATGAATGGGCATGTCTACCTACCTTGGAGGTGTAGGGAGACATGACCGTGTTGTACAGCGCTCATTTTGAACAAATGGCTTTTGCTGATTTTCTGATCACTATTTTGAACATTTGTGGTAAAACTACTATTATTTAAGAGACCCATAGATATAAAGTATGAATGTTACTCTAAATAAAATGAAGAAAGCAAATTCATCACAGAAACTATCAATTTAAGGGTCATCATCATCTTCTTTTGGCTGTTCCTGTTAGGGGTCACCACAGAGGATCATCTGTTTCCATTTCCTCCTGTCCTCTGCATCCTGCTGTGTCACACCAACCACCTGCATTTCCTCTCTCACCACATTCATAAACCTTATCTTAGGCCTTCCTCTTTTCCTGATACCTGGCAGCTTCATCCTTAGCATCTTTTTCCCCAATATACTCAGCATCCCTCCTCAGCACATGTCCAAACCAATGTAATCTTGCCTCTCTGGCTTTGTCTCCAAACCTTCCTACCTGGGCTGACCCTCTAATATACTTATTCCTAATCCTGTCCACCCTCATCACACCTGGTGTAAATCTTAACTTCTTTAATTCTGCCACATCCAGCTCTAACTCCTGCCTTTTTGTCAATGCCACTGTCTCAAACCCATATAACATATCTGGTCTCACTACCCTCTTGCAGACCTTCCCTTTCACTCTTACTGTTACTATTCTGTCACAAATCACTCCTGACACTCTTCTCCACCCACTCCATCCTGTCTGTACTCTCTTCTTCACCTCTCAATTTAAGGGTCACTAGTACATTAAACTATAACAGTTTGCCCTCCCACCTAAATTCCACAATGTCATGTCACATGTTTGCAACATAATGGAAACTATCACGTACTTACAACACTGCATCATAAAGAATTCTGTTTTTGCAGTGATAAAAATTCTCATGACTGGGATATGTGCCTTTTCCTTTTCTTTTGAAATCTTATTATAACTACACAAAAGGCAACTTATTTAATTTTCTTCCTTTCTTATGAGGAAATAATCTATTTTACAGTACTATACTGTACTGTGTGGAGATTAATCAACTATTTTTAGCTCACCTGAAAATGTTCTTTCCTAGGCTGACAGCTGGGCAGGCTTTTCCTGTGAGGAATATTCAGTAATTAGCTGTAGACAGGAATTAAGACAGGTGCAGTTTGATGGCAGTGAAGGAAGACTGATATAAACAATGCAGCATCCTAACTTTGACGGAAACAGTTCAGTGACTGGAAATGGTTCTCTCAGTGCACTTTTGCCTTGGTTGGTATGATTAAGTAAACAGTCCATCCTCATACCTCATAACTGTCCAGATTTTTGAAGAATGTGCAGATTTTTGGCTCGTATTTTTGGACTGTTCCTCATAAAATTTGACGTTTTCTAGAAAATTACTGGGATGATCTGAGGATTGAAGTCACTAAATAATGACATACATTGGAGTTTCAGACTTCACATCCTTCAGAAAAATGCATGTTAAAACAAATCCTGTTACTCTAGCAAATTTCTAAGTTTATAAGAGCAATATTTACAATATGTCCCTATTTTTGGGCCTTTGTCCCCACATTTTGTTGGGCTTTGTCCAGATTTCTTGCACTATGAGGTTGAGAGGTATGTCCATCCTACAAAATTCCATGAGAGGTCCTTAGAATAAATAGTAGTGTTTATCACTCAATATTTAATGCATGCCATGACTATGCAAACTTCACAAAAAGGCTTATATAACTTTGTCTTTTAGATTTAAAATCATTCATGGATGAAGCTTAGAATTTCATAAAACTGACAGCTAGGTCTGCCACATTTTAGCTGAATGTTGCAGTAACTCACATTTTGTTTCCTTTATGGTACTTCAAAGTGAACAGTTTTCTTCTGTTTTCTTCTGTTTTTATTGTCTCACCTTAGCACTTATTAACACAGATGATAACTGTAGTACTGTGTCATAGATGGATAAAAAATCAACAGCTTTTCTCTGTAATGAGCTTTCAGATGATAATGCTATCAACTGTTTAGGGCTAGATTTAAAAAAAAAGGCTATAAGTGTACTCATGCATGTATAGTTATTTACATAAATATAATGATGCATGTTACCTCTGGCATTTTGTTCTATAGATCATCCAATCTAAATTGCTGTACAAGTTTTGCAACACATTGGTCCATTTTCATGACTTTTTCATTTTTGTTGCCGTGACAACTCTTTATTTAACTGCACTTGAAATATACAAGTGATGAAGGCTGATTCTCTCATTTTGTTCTCCATTCTTATTCTCCCTGGAGATAGCTTTTGCTGCCATGTGAAATCCCATTGTCTTGGAAAGCTGCATTAACATACCTCAGTATGAAACATACTCAACCTTTGTAGTCAAGAATTTGACTGGCTACTTAATTTGGTTCAAAGATATGCACCAAAACAGAAGAAAGTATGTATTCCATTTAATGTTGTTTGAATCTCATTAATATTCACATAAAAATGGTGATAGCTATCTGTTTGATTCCTGTTCAGACAACAAACATGAATTTAGAAAGTGACAAATTATCTGAAATGAAATCCCAGTTTGGATAATATGATGTCAACACTGCATTCCGCCTCCCTACTGAAATGTCGAGTCCATAGGTTCATAGCAGATTGTAGTCTATTGGCCATTTTGGGTCAATTCCTAGCTCTTTTCAGCCCCCTGTAATAAAGCCCACTTTAGCGCGCTTTTTCGCTTGTATTCAACTCAGCACAGCTCCTCGTGGTGTCCTGCAGAGTTCTACAAGCAGCAGAGAGCAAAAGAGTGACTTTTTCCTGATTTAAGTATTTTTTTCTGGCTTTTTGATTATTTACTGCTTAGCGAATGCATTTTCGCCTGTTTATACAGCTCTGCATTCTATTTAAACTGTTTTTGTGTTGATTAACTGTTTTGCACTTTTGTTCAGAACAAAACTTCAAGGATAGACCACGAGAAAAAGGAGTAAAATTCTTTCTTTTATTCCAGGTAACACATAAAACAAGAAGAGGGGCGTGCGCTATGCACGCTTCATCAGATCTATTTAATCAATAGTTGAATACTTCTTATATAACAAGTGTCAACCAGTAAAAAACAGACATCAATTAAGCCAGTCTAATGAATCAAATTGAATTAAGCTGAATAGAATCAATAATTGATTCATGTATTCACAAAGATTCCTACCCATATTGCTAGGTTGCAAACAAAGCCCAATGTTCCCACTCAGCTCAAAACTTCTATAGCCCTCAGTTTTAAGTGAAAAACTTAAAAACTGCTTAAAAGCTAAGTCAACACACATTCATTTTGTCCATTCAATGTGTAATAGCCAGTATAAAAACTGTCTATATATATAAATCATATAGAACACTGGCTATTAATGAAATTGCACTTAAGGAAGAAAGAGAAAGAGGAAATAACTGGTTTATTCGTTATATTTAAATGTTCTATGACAACCAGCATACAAAATCCAAATACATAACTCATGGAAACCATGAGCTGTTTACATAGTGAATTCTTCCATATGAATATATAGAGTTTCTAAAATGTCTAGAATGGACTAATATAAATGTTCTCCTGCATTAACTAGTGTAGAATCACGTTCATTCTAACTGCTAGTCTAAACCACTATTCACGTGACGTAAAACGTCACGTGAGTTCTCAATACATCAATATATTAGAAACCTTAATAGAATAAACAAAATAAAATATATAAGCTATGCAGACGAGTACTAAGATCGTAGTAACAGATAGCTGCTTACTAGTGTGAAATAAAATATATACTATACAAACAAACACTAGAACATAATACGGGCAGCTGTTATACTTTATGCTTTCGTATGTCACTTGTCCCAGAATTATACTGCTGCACAATGTGTTGGTTATCATATTTTAGTTTTTATTAAGACTGGTTGAACAATGTTATTTTGTCTAAACACTAGTATTTATTTATTTATCAAATTAAGCAGTTTTATTCAGTTTATTGTCAATGCTGACTTCTTGTAGTAAGAATTGGAAAAACACATTGACTAATATTTGGATTACGAAAATCTATTACTTAGTAATGTGATTATTGACATGTTTAATTTTAATAATAACTCTACACATTTTAGTGATCTGTCTTTTGATTATATTTATGCGCAATTATGTTTACTTATATTGTGATTATATTAACTTTATAGATTTATAACTTTATGCATTTGAATATTCTTGTTTATATACACTTTATGTTATAATTTTATATTATTGTATGTTGGTTTGCTTTTCACAGAAGATCACATCAGCAAGCAGCTGTCCGTATTATGTTCTAGTGTTTGTTTGTATAGTATATATTTTATTTACACTAGTAAGTAGCTATCTGTTACTACGATCTTAGTACTCGTCTGCATAGCTTATATATTTTATTTTGTTTATTTTATTAAGGTTTCTAATATATTGATGTATTGTGAACTCGCGTGACGTTTTACGTCACGTGAATAGTGGTTTAGACTAGCAGTTAGAATGAACGTGATTCTACACTAGTTAATGCAGGAGAACATTTATATTAGTCCATTCTAGACATTTTAGAAACTCTATATATTCATATGGAAGAATTCACTATGTAAACAGCTCATGGTTTCCATGAGTTATGTATTTGGATTTTGTATGCTGGTTGTCATAGAACATATAAATATAACGAATAAACCGGCTATTTCCTCTTTCTCTTTCTTCCTTAAGTGCAATTTCATTAATAGCCAGTGTTCTATATGATTTATATATTTAGATAGTTTTTATACTGGCTATTACAAGTTGAATGGACAAAATGAACGTGTGTTGACTTAGCTTTTAAGCAGTTTTAAAACAGAGGGCTATAGAAGTTTTGAGCTGAGTGGGAACATTGGGCTTTGTTTGCAACCTAGCAATATGGGTAGGATTCTTTGTGAATACATGAATCAATTATTGATTCTATTCAGCTTAATTCAATTTGATTCATTAGATTGGCTTAATTGATGTTTGTTTTTTACTGGTTGACACTTGTTATATAAGAAGTATTCAACTATTGATTAAATAGATCTGATGAAGCGTGCATAGTGCACGCAAAAGCACTTATCCCTCTTCTTGTTTTATGTGTTACCTGGAATAAAAGAAAGAATTTTACTCCTTTTTCTCGTGGTGTATCCTTGAAGTTTTGTTCTGAACATTGGTTGCTGTTTTGCTTTGCTGCAGGATACTTTGGAATCTAGTGGTATTATTTTACGTTTTGACGTGATGTTTTGCACTTTTAAAAAAGTTATTTGTTGCTTAATTTTACCAGTAGGCTAACACACTCAAGTGCGCTAGCCGTTTAAAAGCATTTATAGCATTTACTGACTGTTTTTCCTCTGTTTTCTGCAAAAAAAAAAAAAAAAATCTTGTTTTCCCGCCTTACTGAACTAGAATAGTCCAGTCTTCAGAGTTTGCTGATCTCTGGGCTTTGGCTTGGTTCCTGTGCTATTCCATATCCTTATTTGGATAAAGGGAAGCTTCTTTGTTCACCAGTGGGAGTGGGGAGCACTGAGCAGCCTATTTGTCCCTAGAGCAGTGGTTCCAGCCAGAAACTTGTCTATTGGCCATTTTGGGTCAATTCCTAGCTCTTTTCAACCCCCTGCTATAAAGCCCACTTTAGCGCGCTTTTGCGTGATTTAGCACGGAGTTGCCCATAGAGCACCATCGGGCAGCGCCGGTTAAACAAGGTTAAACTATTTCTGGCTCCGTAAAGTCTGCTCTTCAAATTTTCCCTTAGAACTTCTCTACTTGCAATCTAAACAGTCTATTCTCTATCTCAAAAGCTCAGCACTTGCTCCTAAAGCATTTTATATAGGTAAAGTACTTATATACTAAACAAAGTACTACATTAGCCTAGAATCCCCTTGAGTACTCATTTCCCTATAGGTCCCTTCTGACTCAGTTACACAGCAAACTTTTTCACTTTTTATAGCATGTCGAAGGGTCAGTTGCTAGCGTCCTCTCCTGTTCAACTGGTGAATCTGGGCATCTTGAGGCAATGTTACAATTGCCTCATGTACACAGACAACCCAGTCCCTCTCCCACAAAACACAAATACATGTGAGAGATGCAACTATATAGCCAAACTGGAGGCTGAGCTCTCTCAACTCAGGACTGGCAAGACCAGACAGGAGGAGAAGGAAACCACGCACACCACAAACCCAGTTTCACATAGAACTATCACAACTGCAAAACAAACACATAAACACACAAAGACATACTCGGAGGCACTGATCAAAAATCTACCAAAACTACAGAGGCCTCCAAAGCAGACACCCAAGCAACTGCCACCTCAAGACATAAGACATGCAACACATAGTTCTCAAAGTCAGTGTGCTAAACAGTCACAGCCCTTAAGGCCAAACACAATGCCAGACACACTTGTTATAGGTGACTCCATAGTCAGACACACTGACGCCCACTCACCAGACTGAACAAGGAAAAGATCACAGTAAGCTGCCTGTAAGGTGCTAGAATCCGCCACATAACACAAGCACTCAGGTCACTCCACAGCAAGTACAAGTATGACTCAGTCATTGTCCATGCCGGTGTGAACGACCTGAGACGCACCTCCCTGGACTACATGAAAAGAGACATAGAGGAGCTCTCAGATTATGTAGCCCAGGCCGGTATGACCCTGACCCTGAGCAGTATCCTACCCTCACCAAGAATGATGCCACAATACAGAGACAAAATGATCAGCTTTAATAATTGGCTTAATTACTGGTGTCATTCTAAGGGGATCCAATGTCTGTCTGCCTGGGATGACATGCTTGACAAGCCACGCTGCTTGCAAGGGACGGCTTGCACCTGTCACCCTGGGCTTCGGATATTGGCAAAGGCTCTTGCCACCCCATAGTGCCTTTTTAGGCAAGGCTCAAATGATAAACCTACCACCCTAGAAAACAAAAATGGAGAAAAACTAAGGGTAATACTGCTCAATGCCAGAAGTCTAAACCTCAAGATGCACGCTCGAAGCCCTCCTCAGTATGGAGAACATCGATGTCTGTGCTGTGACTGAAACCTGGTTCAAGGCTCCTGAGAGCACCTCAGCACTATCAGGTTATACCTCATATCATGCGTTCCGCCCCAAAATCCGGACCGAACCACAAAAGGAGGGGAGTATCCATATTCATAAAGGATACCCACACCTCCAGGTTAGTGGCAATGCACGAAGCATCGGAGACCATCCAGGTGCAATTAACCATAGGTAAAACTGCCCTACAGTTTGTAGCATGCTACAGACCACCTTCTCAAACTCAGGAAACCCACACAGCCTTCCTGAAGACACTGGAGAGTATGAATGTCTCTCCAAACACCATCATATTGGGTGACTTCAACTACCCAAACATAGACTGGGAACATTACTCAAGCCCCAACACCCTAGCCCAAAGGTTCCTGGAGTTCATAAACTCAAATGCTATGGAACAACTAGTCACCATTCCCACAAGAGTAGAAAATATACTACACCTGATCATCACAAACATGGGGACAAAATGCTCCACACTGGAAGTATATCCCTCATTGGTGAGATCAGACCATAAATTAATCTCACTGGAGATCCACATCCCGCCCCCACCCCCAGCAAAAAAGACCACAGTGAAGAACTTCTCAGAAGCAAACTTCACACTTCTTAAGACTGGAGTGGTATCCTTCAAGGCCCCCGAGCCAGTGGAAACCACAACCCACGCTGCTGAAACCCTTACAAATGCCTTCTACGAGCACCTCCAGGAATGTATGGATCAAGCAATCCCTAATAAAATCAAGACCCTTTCCACCAAAGGCAGGCACCCGGTCTGGTGGACTCCAGCCATAAACAAACTCTACAACAAGAGGAGAAAGCTACTACATGACAGAGCAAAATCCCTAAAAGGGAAGGCATCTCTGATCAATACTAGCAAAAAACTACGATCACTCATAAAATCATCCAAGGCCAACTTTAAGAGAAAAATCGCTAATGACACAAAAGACAATCATAAGGCCTTCTTTAGCTATGTTAGAAACCTGGGTGGAAACTCCCAGATATGCTCAGAATTAGTCCAAAATGATAAAAATCACTGAACCCACAGACATTGCCAACATACTGGCAGACAGGTTCAGTGCAAATTCTCCCAAAAGAAGAAATATCTATCCCACCAGAGTCCATCTCAGATGCCCAGGTGAAAGCTGCTCTCTCTAAAGCATAAAACACAGCATCAATGGGACCGGACGGTGTCCCCGGCTGTGTGCTACACAAACTCAATGAGGAACTAAACCCACACATAAGGCTGCTGTTTAATCTTAGCCTTACTACAGGATACGTACCCAAAGAATGGCATACGGCAACTGTGGTCCCACTCCACAAAGGCGGTGCTTCTACGGACCCTGGAAATTACCGCCTCCATAAGCTTGACGAGCCTTGTCTGCAAAGCTATGGAGAGGATCATAATGGAACTCATAAATAAAGACATTGGGGACCAACAGACACTGGATCCTACCCAGTTTGGCTTTGTCAAGGGCAGATCCTGCCTCTTGAACTTGGTTGACTTTTTCGAAACAGTCACTAAGGCCATTGATGAGGGTAAGGCAGTTCACACAGCCTACCTTGACCTGGCAAAAGCGTTCGACACAATACCCCACTCGGGCATCATAGAAAAGCTCACCAGCTTAGATGTAAACCCATATGTCACAAGATGGGTTGCAAACTGGCTCAAGGACAGAACACACAGGGTTAGAGTTGCTGGTGCCATGTCAGACTCTAAGCCGGTCACGAGCGGTGTCCCACAGGGCTCAGTCCTGGGCCCCCTCTTGTTCGGCATTTATTTTTCTGAAGTGCAGGCAAACAGAGGGGGATTGTGGCTGACAAAATTTGCAGATGACTGCAAACTGGGCACCATAATTGACACTCCATCAGACACAGACATCCTCCAGAGAGGTCTCATAGAAATGGATAACTGGTGCCAGAGCCATGGCCTTAAGCTAAATGCCAAAAAATGTATAGTCATACCCTTTGAGAAAAACAAGGTAACCCCTAATTACCACATAGGTGGTAATCCATTAAACATGGAAGAAGTTATCATGGACCCAAGTTGACAGTAACCTCTCTTTTGACACTCACATTGCCAAAGTGGTTAGGAAGACCTTCTACATTGCCCACCTGATCATGAAGGGATTCACATCCAGATCAGGAGAGGTCATTGTACCCCTGTACTCTTCACTTATCAGACCAATGATTGAGTACAACGCCCCATTCGGAATGTACCTTACCCGACACCTGTAGCAGTTGGAAAGACCCCAAAAGTTCCTCACCAAAAGGATAAAGGGGCTCAAACATATGTCATACGATGCCCGACTGAAGAAACTCCAGCTCTATTCAGTCGCATACCATCTGCTCAGAGGTGATCTGTGCCTGACATACAAGGCCATGTCCAACCCGAATTAATGGACATGCTCCACCTCAAAAATCCAAATCCACCAGAGCCACGAGAGCAAGAGACTTAAACCTCAACACGGATATAAATAGGACGTGCTGGAGGGACAGATTCATCACCCAGAGACTCCCTACACTATGGAACAGAATCCCAGTCCATGTGAGGCAGAGCCCCTCACTGACTCTGTTCAAGAGAAATCTTGACGAGTGGATGGGAGATCGTAGGTTTACCCCAGGAATCATCTCTGTGTCACTGCTGGACAGAGGCACAGCAAACTAATGGGTATAGTATTCTCATCCTAAGGGGTGGTGAAAGCCACACACACTCTGGCTAGGCTTATAAATGCCCTAGGGCAGATAGCCTAGTATGAACCTATGAACCTATTACTAGGCTAACGGCTTAAGGGCCCTTACAAGCCTAGCTAATATGACCTGATTTTACCCAATATATGGCCCATAGGGGCAAGAGGATGGCATAGATTTGTGCCTGTACATTGAGTATTTACAGATTGCCCCTGTCGATAAGGGACATAGGCACTACCCCAGGTTTGAATTTGTGATAACCCATACATTGATCCAAATTATATTTGAAGAGGGCTATGGGAGAGCTCTGATTAATGTGAATAGGAAGCCTTCTCCAAAGAAAGGGAGATCGCTGAAACACATATCTGTTTCTCCAGCATGTTTTGTTTGAGTTGATGACTAAGTTTAGATCCTTAGATTGGGTGATCTTCATACTGTTTGACTTGCGGATGTATACTAGCTTCATCAGGGCTGGATTTGTGAGTCCCTTGTAGGTCAGGCATAGGTCACCCCTATAACAGATAAAATTAAAAGCAGACCAACCACCAGGTCTTAATGAAACCATTAATGTAAAATTAATTAATTGTTTCATCTAATTGAAATCTGTTTCTGCTATTTGTTTATTTATTTGTCTTGTTTGGCTATTGTAGTTTTAATAGGTCACCCCTTAATAACCAGTAGGACACAGAGTAAAGGGACAGGACATTTAGTCTATCCCTTATGGTTCATGGTGTTTACACCTTGTATTTTCTTTGTGATGAACCTCTGAAGTCACTCCAGCTGCTTTAAGTGCCTAGTCAAGTACATGCCAAATGGTGCACTGTACTAGATTATTGTTGAAATGAGGGCTGAGGACGGGGGACTATGATTTCCTAGGATCTGGATGCCATACCTTTACTTGCAAGTTGTGCCATATAAAATAATTTTCTCACCACTGTGGACACATGGCATTCAAAGCTCAGGCTGCTATCTAACTGTGCACCTAGATCTCTCACCTTTGAGCCCAGTCTAAGGGTTGTGCTAATGATGTTGTAATTTGCAGCATATTTGACTTCCCAAAGGGTATGACAATGCATTTTTTTGCATTTAGCTTTTGGCCATGGTTCTGTTGCCAATTATTTGCCTGATCTAGATCCTCTTGGAGGATATCTCCATTGCTGAGTGATTCAGTGATTGCCCCCACCTTGCAGTCATTGGCAAACTTTGTCATCCAGAGGCATTCCCCATTTGCTATGACTTCAGAGAAGTATATTCTGAACAGGAGTGGTCCCAGTACTAAGCCCTGATGGGTTCATGGACTTAATATCTGTAAGTCTGTTCCTTAGGCCATTCAGTCTCTGCATTTCAAGACTGGCTCTAGTGGATTCAGACATTGAATGGTTACCTTGTATTCCACTGTAATATAGTTATTGTATACAATTTGTATTCCATATTCTTAAAAGGGGGTCCTACATCACATGGATAGTCATATAGGATGCCTTAAACATTTGCAGTAAAATAAACAGGCATGTTCCTAATAGCTAAATGAAGCATATTCTGTTTAAAAGAAAACATATGCATTATGGATTGATAGCAGAAAATGTTTCATTTAGCTATTAGGAACATGATAGCTATCCCTAACTGATGGCAGAAACTGCAACTATCCCTAACAAATGATCCTTTCTTTCTAGTTTAATTGCACCTTAGTTGTTGACAGCCATCTGGTTATGATGTCTTATTAATGTTTGTGTTTCCCTTTTCTACTAAAAATGTAATTTTGCGGAAGTTATCTAACCCGGGGAATTACTAAACTGACAATACACCTTTAAGAGCTGACCCACTTGTTTGGGATTTGGGATCATATATGGACAGTGACCTAACTTTTGACCAACATGTGCCTGTTGTAAGAAAGTCCTTGTATATTGCACAGATTATAAACAAAAGGGATAAAGTCTAGATCTAGGGATGTCATTGTCCCCATTTATTCAGCCATCTTTAGTCCAGTCATTGAATATAATGCCCTCTTTGACATGTATTTGCCCAGTCACATGCAGCAGCTAGAACACCCACAGCGATACCTTACTAAAAGGATGCAAGGTCTAAACATGTCTTATATTAACTGACTCAGAGTCCTGTCACTATACTCAATATTCTACAGACTGCTAGAAGGTAACCTGTGTATGGCATACATGGCATCTTCTGATCCATTACTGATGGATTTACTGCACAATAGCAAGTCACATGGTATCATAAATATTTTCTGTCTAGGGATCTAAACCTCTTCTGCAACATCAACAGGGGGATAAGTATATTTCGCAGACAATGCCACTGCTGTGGAAGAGACTTCCCATCCACATAAAATAGAGACTTCCCATCCACATAAAATAAAGTCTATCCTTGTTAATTTTCAAGTGCAACAGATCTATGGATTGGAAACAGAAAATATAGCCCCGGACTTCCCCCTGTACTGCTAATGGACAGATGCAGCTCCTAAATGCTTTGACCCATGCATGGCTCCCCTCAAATTATCTGTGGTATGATGCCAGCTGTTCTCATTAGAGCTGATATACAATTATCGACAATGGGATGGCTAAGGTCAATTTGTAACCAAATGGAATAGGTTATATTGAGCACAAGAGAAACTGGCTAGGCTTAAAATGGTCCACAAGAGCAGCTAGCCTAGTAATCATCTATGAACCTATGAAATAGAGTATCCCACATAATTCCAAGAGGGTCCCATCTTTCTCTTGTGATTTTCCTCAGTAAAATAGCCCATAAGCATGGGTATAAGTAAGACTATAATTCTGACATGATCAGGACATGTACATATGCCCTACAGCTCCATGCCTTTTTTAGCCATTGCACACTGCACATGGGCAGTGTCTGCAGTGAGAGACATGAAGATGCATGTTTCCACACATACTTTGTATGACCACAGTGCCCCACTCTGCTTGCCAAGGTATAGTCACTAATGATAGGGTAATTTCTACTGCACATGATGGACTATTCACCACTAAAATCCTTAACAGTGTATCGTAAGTTCCACTCTTCCAGTGGGACAGACAAGTCAGTATCAACTGCACCATCTCCCAACTTATGGATTTTTGAGCGTTTGTACTTGGTAGTGAAAGATGAGGTTGTTCGGTTTTATTCAAGGCACCCTCTCTCTTTGTACATCATGCATCTAGCTTTATTTTCAGGTCTTCCATTTTTTTCACTTCTGATATAGCAGATGCATTGTTAAGGAAAAAATATATACTTTTAAGTAATTATTACAGGCTGATATTTCTTTCTATACGCAATTTATGCGAATGCCCATAATACAAAACAAACTTACTCTTGAATGTACAGAGTATACATTTCATGCATATATCAAAGTGTGTGCATGTGTCTCTATATATTTATATTCCAACAAATTTTCTTCAAATATCAGCCTAATCTATAGCCTATCCCATATCCATCCTCATTAATAGATCCATTCAGGAATCCTATGTACCAACCATCTGGCGTTATGCATACATAATTCCTCTCCACAAAGGCGGTAAGAACACAGACACTACCAACTTCAGACCCATAGCTATACTCTCTCCTCTCTCTAAAATTCTAGAGATTACCATCCACTCCCAGCTCATGCCCTACCTAATCCAGCACAAACTCCTCTCTCACCCAGCACGGCTTCTGCCCAGGCCACAGCACCATGACAGCCCTCATTTCCTTCCTCAAAACAGTCAACCTAGCACGTGAGAGTGGCAAATACCTCTTTTTCTTGACCTCTCAAAGGCATTCGACACTATTTCCCATTCCCTCCTCCTGTCCCAGCTCTCACACTTGCATCTATCTCCCTCAACCCTAAACTGGTTCTCCAGCTACCTTTCCACGTGCCAGCAGGCTGTACAATGGAAAGAGTCAACCTTCCCTTTCTTACCTACACCCACAGGAGTTCCCCAAGGATCAGTACTTGGCCCTCTGCTCCACAACTTTTTCATTAACAACTTTTACCTCTCCATCCCTGAAGCCTTAGTCATCCAATACGCAGATGACTCCACTATCATCTGCTCAGCCTCCTGCCCCTCCAAACTTCTACTTAATACCCAAACAGCCTTCTCCAAAATTGAATCATGGATGCAATCGCATCACTTGGCCCTAAATGCCAACAAAACAAAGCTAATGATATTTACTCCCACTAAAACTTCCCAGTTCCACAAAGTCCAATTTTCCATCAAAAGCCACAATAACACCCCTCTTGAAATCGTTCCTAGTACCAAACTACTTGGCATTACCATCGATGAAAACCTAAAATTCGACTCCCACATCCTCTCAGCAATCAAAAAAACCCACCAGAAAATCAGCCTCCTCTACAGACACAACTACTACCTTACTCCATTTTCCCATCATACCCTTGCATCTACCTTCCTTCTCCCCTATCTCTTGTACGGTGCTCCCCTATTCTCCAACCTACAACTTGGACTCCGTGCTAAACTTGAGGCCTGTTACAACAAAATCTGCAAATTTGCAACCAATTCTAAGAACTCTTCCCATCACTGTCACTCCCTACACACCCTAAACTGGCTAGAACTCCACAACCACCTAAAGTACCTACAACTTACAACAGCCCACAAACTCATCTTTAAACCAGCAGAATGCCCCTCTCTTGCTAAATCTCTAACACCCTACACACCTACCTGTACCCTGAGATCCACAGGCCAAAACCTCCTGCATGTACACAAACCCATCCACCCAACTGGTAAACTACTACTATCCCACACTATAGCCAAACTATGGAACAATCTCCCCACACCACTACGTAATATACCTAACCACAACAATTTCAAATCCATGCTTCTCTCCCATCTCTCCTCCAAATGGGAATGTCCTTCACATGCTCCCACCTAAAACTCCCACACTACTAATTCCACACCTAAATCATAATTTCTTTGCCTACTTTAACTTAATTCAGAGATCTTGCTCAGAACACCTTTTCATAAATCTTTTGCATGCATGCCTCTGGCCTACCTTACTCATTTTCTCAAACTTTCATTGTTTCTTTTTCTTATCCATTGTACCCATAATATTGTTTTCCTCTGTAATATTGTTAATTTGTCTTTATTCGTATGTATTTGTATGTCTGTTTGGGGCTTTTCCCCTCGGGTCTCCACTGAAAAAGGGTAATTCTTACCCAGCTGGACCAACCCGGTTAACAAATGCAAATAAATAAATAAATAAAATGTATGTGTGTGCACAGAAATAACATTAGTTATAGAAAATGTCTATGTACCTTATGTAGTGTGAAGGTCACTGAAAAAACAATCAGTAAAAACAAAATGAAAACCCCAACAAAGCTAGAACTTCCACTGGGTGACCTCCCAAACGTCTTGTATCAGAAGCACATGGGATATATACAAATGACCCTTATGAATATCAGGTGTTTCAGCTAATTGGCGATTCTGAATGGCCATAACTTGTTTCATTTTAATGGACAATTTCAGGCCAATAAAGCCAAACCCCAATAGCTGTGGATATACATATTTCGGCCTTGTTATGACCTCATCAGCACAGCACAAGCAGAGTGTTTGACTAAGCATAAGAAACACATGGCTGTTATACCCATGTCAGAAAAAATTAACAATTGTCTTGCTTGTGAAAAGGAAATACCTCATAGAGATTTTCATTCTTACTGTGTCACCTGTTTAGGCCCAGACCACGACGTCCCTCAATGTCGTTTTTTTTGCCTTGTTCAACACCTGAACTATTCGTCATCTGCTATTTTTGTAGCTAAATACTTTCGTTCTCGATCTCTGTACTCTGAAATGGCTTTGTTAAGGCATCCGACTATCGATCTTCTGAAAAAAACATAAAGATAAAGACAGAGACAGACCGCATAGGTTCAAAACTGCCAACGATGCTTCCATTAAGCTAGTCAATAGTCCACTGGTACTCAGTGAGGCACTTTCGCAGCCCCTGATACCCAGTACTACCAATTCACAGGCCTCTACTGAGAACCTTTCGGAGTCCGGTATGCCGCGAGATGCTTCTTCGACTATGGAACCTGCGGATGTCTCTACCTTGGATGGGTCCGAAGCCGCTGTGCAGGCACCAGCTTCTGAGGGTGTATTCAGGCCCACAGACTTGCATATTAAACTGACAGCGTAGTTTCCAACTAGAAGTACTGAATTTCTCAGGCCTAAAACTCGAACTATGCCTAAAAAAACGACAACCAAACCTATGACTCAGGCCCATATGCCTAAAAAACAAATGCTTAGAATGGCTGAAGACCTCATTATTTTAATTAGGGGAAGCCAGCCTACCCCTTCTAATTTTCTTTCTCATTCTTTTGATCAGGAATCTGATATCTCTGCTCCTTCTGATTACCGGAATTTTCCCTTATCTACTTATGAGGATTCTGATGCAGAGGATTACATTCCCTCTGCTTTTCCTCCAGAAGATTTTTCTTTTGGTGAAACTTTGCATACCCTTAGGGAGCATTTCCGCTGGGAAAGCCAAGACTATTCTGAGTCTAAAAAGAGACTTAGGGTATTCTTACTCCTGCCTCAACACAGGCCTCTAGCTATCCCTCCTGTTCTCGCTATTGTAGATGATGTTTTCTTGGAATCTAGCCTTACCCCAGACACTTTACTTCCAACTCCCAGAAAACCTGACAGGTACTATAGAGTACCTGACTCTCACAAGTTCCTTTTTAAGAATCTTACTGCGGTTCCAGAGACCATTTCCCACGGACCAAAAGGCATTAAGGCTACTGCTGCCAAAAACCCTACCCATTCTGATAGAGATTCTAGAGCCTTAGACAGATGGGTAAGAAGGTTTACACTTATGCTACTTTGGCCATCAGGGCTCTAAATTTCCAGTTTCATATGCTAAAGTATCAGCAGCATATTATGGGACTACTTAAACAGAAAATTATGTTGATTCCTGAATGTACTGAACACAAAGACTTGCAAGATTTAATGCATTCTGCACAACAAGTTGGTAAACATACTTTGCAATGTGGTTTTGATGCTTTAGTAGCATCTTGCAGAGCTGCTGTCAATGAGTCTGTACTTAGAAGGCATGATTGGCTTAAGGAACAAAACATGCCAGATCATGTTAAAGCTAAATTACTGGATGCACCCTTAAACCAAGACCGCCTTTTTGGCAACAAAGCAGAGGAAGTCCTCAAAAAGATGGAGGAAAAAGCTAAATCTATGTAAACTGTTAAAGATTTCCTACAAGTACAGCCTCCCAGGTTCAGTAGGCATTGGCCTTCAAAGAACTGGTCCTTTCCAGTCCCTTCGAGGCCTTTTCAGTCCAAACCTAGGAACAGCAGACCACCAAGACTTCAGTCTTAGGCTACACACAGATCTAAGCAGTGGGGGGATCCCACTTCCAAAGCAGGGAGTAGTAAGCCACCCCCCTACAGAAAAATGGCACAATGACTTAACCTTAACCCCTCCAAGCCCTGCTCAATTACTTGCTCCCTTAGGAGGAAAGCACGCCCTGCATGCAAAAAACTGGGAACCCATTACCCATGACAAATGGGTTTTAAACATAGCTTCCTGAGGATACAGATTCCACTTCCACACACTACCAACCCCAAATGGTTAGTGAGACCTCCCCCCAAATCAATGGGCAGAGGCCTAACAGCAGGTTCTCTGTCTTCTCAGTATCATGGCTATTCAACCTCTCCCAGCAGAACTAAAGGGACAAGGTTTTTATTCAAGACTGTTTCTGGTACCCAGAAAAGAAAACTCCTGGTGTCCTATCGTGGACTTGTCTATTCTCAACACCTTTCTGGTGGTTCCAAAATTCAAAATGCTGACTCTTCAGCAGCTTCTTCCTATGCTAGCCAAGGATGCCTGGCTGGCAACCCTAGACTTAAAGGAAGCTTACCTGCACATCCCAGTAAGAGAATCCTGCAGACAATACCTACCTTTCAGGGGCAGGCTCCATGCACTTTTAGTTCTCTGCACTTCCATTTGGCTTATCTACTGAGCCCAGGGTGTTCACAAAGTGTCTAGCTCCAGCCATTGCATTTTGCAGGCAGAGAAATATTCAAATTTACCCATATCTGGACGATTGCCTGATTCAGGCAAAAAGCCAGGACTTGCTATTACAACACCTGGCATTTGTAAAGAAACGTCTATCCTCACTGGGGTACACCATCAACAAAAAGAAATCTCACCTAGTACCTTGCCAACAGATTGTATTCCTGGGAGCAAGCTTGAACACAACTTCTCAGATGGCATTCCTCACTCAGGAGAAACAAGTTTATTTGACAACCTACTTCAAACTATTGGCCACAGACACCCAGCTATCTGCAAGGAAAATACTGCAAGCTCTGGGGATCATGGCCTCTTGCATTCTGCTAATTCCATATGCAAGACTGCATATAAAGAAACTCCAATGGTATTTAAAAGGTCTATGGTGTCAACATTCTCAGGACCTGGAAAAAATGATTCATATCATTCCTTGTCTAAGGACAGAGTTCCTTTGATGGGCAGGGACAAGGCCGAAATATGCATATCCACAGCTAGTGGGGTTTGGCTTTATTGGCCTGAAATTGTCCATTAAAACGATGAAACAAGTTATGGGCATTCAGAATTGCCAATTAGTTGAAACACTTGATGTTCATAAGGGTCATTTGCATACATCCCATGTGCCTCTGATACAAGAGGTTTGGGAGGTAACTCAGTGGAAGTTCTAGCTTTTTTGGAGTTTTCATTTTGTTTTTAGTGATTGGGTTTTCAATGACCTTCTCACTTATTGTTTTAGTTTGTTGTTTGGAATTTTTTTGCAGTAACCCTAATGATAGTGGACATCAGCTGGGTACAACAGCCTTGTGTTTCTTATGCTTTGTCAAACACTCTGCTTGTGCTGTGCTGACAAGCTCATAACAAGGCTGAAATATGCATATCCACAGTTAGTGTTGATTGGCTTTATTGGCCTGAAATTGTCCATTAAAGTGATGAAACAAGTTATGGCATTCAGAATTTCCAATTATCTGAAACAACTGATGTTCATAAGGGTCATTTGCATATATCCCATGTGCCTCTGATAAAAGAGGTTTGAGAGGTCACTTAGTGGAAGTTCTAGCTTTGTTGGAGTTTTCATTCTGTTTTTACTGATTACCTTATGGAGTGTGGGAATATTCTCAAAGCAGTTAATTAAATCCCAAGGGATTATTTGGCAGTTATTGTAATACAAGAGAGTTGCTAGGAGGGTTAATTTCAGAAACTTAGTTTGATGGTTTTTTTTAAGAGGCCTGCAGTTTTGCACTTTTCTTTTGAGTTTAATGTAACCTGTTCCATAGAATGTATATGTGGACTGGATAATATTATGACTGTACTCTTTGTTTAAGTTTGAGACTGAAAAGCTAATATTTTAGTTAATGGAATTATTGATTAAACCTTTGTTTTTATGAATGCTCCTTCATCAGTGTTTTTGGGGACTTACAGTGATCTATATGTATGTGCATATCTTTCTCTATATGTATTTATAAAACTTTATTTATCTATATCTATATGTACATATAGATAGATAGGTAGATAGATACACATGCATATGTATTTCTATACATATGTTTACATACATACACACACACTGTCACAGAAACACAGGCTGATCTCTCTCACTCTGCTCTGATACATGGTTGGTGACTACTGATGACCAATACCAAAGGTGTTGACCAGTGCAAGCTGGAGTGACATCTACTGCTCCTCTGCCCCCACTACCACAACCTGGCCTGCATATGGAACAGAAAACAAAGTGAGAGCACATTACTAAGCACCTATGTTACATATACTGTTAAGGCTGTACACATGGCATGCACATCCTCCTCTCAGGATGGACGATATTATCTCCTCTGGCATCCTTCCATGGTCTCTTTATGCTTCTCAACCACTGTATGACAAAGTAGGAAGAACTTTGCAAACTGGTGGACCTGTGGAAAAAAAGGAGAAAATAAAATATGCTTACTGTTAAACTCTGTCCGTTTGTCTCTCTGTTATTAACCTCTGCTTCTTGCTGGCTAAGAAAGTCACAGTGAATCCACTGTAGGTTGTTATATGAATGCCAGCACTGTTGACAAGAATGAATGAAGACAGACATCGACCTTGTTCTAAGGGCCATTGTTATAGCCCAGCAGACACTCTCAGATGTCCTTATGATGTTGAAAGAACAAGAAAATGTTGCTCTCCCTCAAATACTGCACAGTAGCCCTGCTGTTCCCACTACTTGAAGCAGACAAGGTCACTATGTCAGGTTTGCCCAAGGAATGGAATGCTGACCATGTGTGGATGGAAGGTAATTTCATGCATCGTGTGATGTACATCATAGTGCAGCAATAAGGCATACTTGAAGTTATCCATATTGTGGAGCCCCAGTTCTGTGCGCTTCACAGATGCTATGCTTCAGCATATTGTGCTCAGCCATAGGATGGGCAATGACAAGCAGGTTAACATTGTATGGTGGTGATAGCATGTTGCATTAACACAGAGACACTGAGATATCAGCAATATACTCCATCTTTAACATACCTGTTGCTATATGAGGCCCAGATTTTGCAATTAAAAGCATTGGTGCCGTATTGAGAGAGGCTACACTAACAGAAGGAATTAGAAAACCAGGAGTTTACTACATTAAGACATTGTACTTAAAGAAGTAGACATACTGAAGGAAGAAAAAGGACATGGTAATGTACACCTGCATTGTGTTGAACATATGTAGTGGATAGCAGCAATGGGAACTTGGCAGAAATTCTTATATGAGTATGGGAACACAACAATATGACATGACACTGTCATTTCCATTTGTGGAGGGGGCACACTAAGGGAAACACACACAGGACAAGACATGCCTTACAAGATATGATGGTCTAAGTACATATGTCTCACATACTATTACATATTATGTGGGGACTGCACAGTCTGTGCAGTGTATTACAAGGTTTCCATGCATTCGTGCAGGAAAGAATATATTTATAACATGTACCTAGGTGAAATTGCTATAGGAAAAGGAGGGTGTGCTGCAACATAACAGGCAACAGGTAAGTGGACACAATATGGAAATCAGGGGGTTGCCTGCAGTCATGCAAGATATCTTCACATAGTAAATTAACATCTGTAACCCATAGGTTCAACACTTAGATGGCTAGGATTATGACATCCAGCACCTACACAGCAGCATGGAGTGTAGATAGTCTATAACATTGCATCTTTTGGTGCATCCATGAGGTAATTGGTAGCTGTCATCCAGTTTGCCTCTGCAGCTCCAGCTTTCCATGGCCTTGGATGAGTCAGGATGCAAGGTGGATGATCTCAGGCTAGGCACACCCAAATAATACAAAACATTCCGGAGACAAGACTACTGTCGGCTCTTGTCACAGGGACCACAGTATGAGGCCATGGCCAGTCACACATAAGTGACAACTAACACTCCTGAAGTTCTGCATAAGGACACTTTACCAGTTTGCATGATTTCACTTCCATAGTCATATGTGATTAGTATTCCCATGGAAAGATGGAGCACCATGTCTACTTCTGGCAATCATCCAGATCATAAATGTCATACAACTGATGGCTCATAACATGGGATGCTACATCACAGGTTTGTATGTTTGTAGGTCCATAGATGTATACTAGGCTAACAACTCCTAGGGCCCTTAAAAAGCCTAGCAATGCAATGTAAATTTGACCCACACATTTGATATATAGGTTCTGATTTACTGACTGCCTCTGTCCATCAGAAACACAGGAGTCAGACCATGGGTGAATTTGTGATTACCTATCAATTGATCCAAGTTGCACTTAAAAGGGGAAAGGAAGGAACTCTGCTTCACATGGGTGGGGAACCTGTTCCAGGGAATGGGAATTCTCTGAGAAACATATCTGTCTCTCCAACTTGTCCTATGTAAGTTGCAATCAAACTTTTGGTGTTGTAATCAAGTAGTTATGATGCTGTTTCTTTTGTGGATGTGTAAAAGTTTCATCAAACCAGGGTCGTGAGATGCCCTGTATGCCAGGCAAAGATCACCTCTCAGAAATCTGTATGATACAGGGTAAAGAGACAGGGCTTTGAGGTAATCAGCACAGGGCATTGTGTTTACTCCATGTGTCCTTTTTGTAAGGAACCTTTGTGGACATTCCAGTTGCTGCATGTGTCAGGTAAGGTACCTACAAACAGAGGCATTATACTCTATGATGGGTCTCATGAGGGCCAAGTACAGTGGTATGATGACCCCTTTATGGACCTTGATGGCCATGTCCTTCCTTATAAGTTGAGCAACATAGAAGGATTTTCTTGCCACCTTGGACACATGCTGGTCAAAACTAGGCTCCTGTATAGATGAGTTCCCAGATCCCTGTCCAGTGACTCAACATTTAGGGATATTTTATTGATGACTAGTTACCCTAGGTGGTAGACTTTCCAGAAGGTATTATAATACATTTCTAGGTGCTGATTTGTAAGCCATGGTTATGGCACTAAGCTTTTGTCTGTATTAGACCTTCCTGAAGGGTGGTCTCATTGTGGGGAGAGCTACAGTGTCTATTCCCAGTTTGCAACATCTGCATTCCTGGTCAGTCAAGGCCATTGACACTGGCTTTGACATCCGAGAAGTAGATGCCAAAGAAGAGTGGGCCCAGCACAGAGCCCCAGAGGACTCCACTGGTAATCAGCCTCTTTGTGGAGATGGTCTTACTGATTCTAACCTCCTGGGTTCTATCAGTGAAACAGCTAGGTATTCAGTGTCTTATGAAGGGGTTATACCTAGTTCCAAAGGTTTGTTGACAATATCTGAGTGTTTTATTGTATCAAATGCTTTAGCAATATATAGGTAGATAATATGCACTGTTTTCCACTCATCCTTTGCCTTAGTGACCTTTTCAAAGAAGTCCACCAGATTCAGTAATCATGACCTTCCTTTGACAAAGCCAACCTGGGATGTGTCCAGTATCTAGAGGTCTCCTTATGTCCTTGTTGATAATTTCCATGATAATTCCTTCCATGGCTTTGCAAATAAACTAGTCAGACTAATGGGTCTGTACTTTGCAGAATCTGTTGAAAGTCCTCCATTCATGTGTTACAAAGTCTGTTTTAATACTTAAGTTAAATAATGACTCCAGGGGTCCCGATAAGCAATTTTTTAGACTGTCCTGGAGGCATCCAGGGATTTTACCAGGGCCCATTGAGGCTGTGTTTTTGGCTTTAGTGAGTGGATGAGAACATGCTCCCAACTTATAGCTGGAAGGGTTAGGTTTGGGGGTGTTTTTGAGAGGATAGCTTGGGGTGAGATGTGAGTAAAATTTGGAATGGAATTTGGCTGCTAGCAGGTTTGATATATCGCCAGACTCAGCAAATGCGACACCATTAACCACCAGTCTGGCACATTGCTGCTCTTGAGGATACTGACACAGCTGTAGAAGGCCTTATGGTTATCTTTCACCTGGGTGACTACCTTAACCTCAAAGCTGGCTTTGCTTGACCTACTTACCCTTCTCAGTTGCCTATTTACTTTGATGAGAGTTTCTGCTTTTTATGGAAATTATTCTTCCTGATTTTTGCCATAATTTTTTTTCTTTTTGTTGTATAAACTGTTTAATTTGGGATGCCACCAGGGTAGTTTGTTTCTAGGGCTAGCCCAGGGCTTATGTACCATGTTTTGGGGAGCAAGCCAGCACAAGCTGCTGTTTTCTCGGGTTTGGAGAGGCATTGAATTTTGACAGTCATCCCTTAATACAATGTGATTTGCCTTGGAATAATTCATAACTGTTACTGGTTTTAATGGGGTTACAGAGTTGATTTTGATTTTGAAGGAGACAGCTTTAGGTCAAACTTTACCAGGGAGGATACTCAAAGGAGCTGCAGCATTCTACCATATTTGTAAGACCAGTGGTCCATTATGTTGAGACCTCTAGTGGGCATATTCACTATTTGGTCAATGGTGTTTTTATTTACAAAGTCCAGTAATCTCTGTGCCTGTAGATTTCAGCTGTGTTGTATTCACAGTCTATATAGGTGTAATTAAAGTCTACCATAAGCAGGGTGTTAGATAAATGTCTCCAGTAGGTCTAAGTATGCATTGTGAGCTTCTTGGGACATGGAGGGTGACGTATAGCTGGCTAGGATATGGCACTGGATTTTGGCTATGGTGATCTGCACTTGGAGGAACTCCAGCAGGTCATCCTGTTTGACTGCTCTAAGGATATGCTTGCTACTGATGTATATTGAGAGACCTCCTCCTTTAGCTCTTTTCTCTGTAGCTATTGGTCTAAAAGTGTAGAAGGCACTAAAACCTTGCACTACCAGGGCACTCTGTGCTGCTTTAAACCATGTCTCAGTAACTGCACAAATGTCTATGTTTTTGAGTGTGAGAAGGGCTTGGAGGGAGTTCAGTTTTTTGTATTTAGGCTCCTGGATTGAACCGTAACTCCTTGAGATTCAGTTGAGTTGATTATGCTCTGTCAATAGGTTCATCAATTTGGTATTGCCTAAAAAGGCAGTATAAGGGTGGATAAAGTTTTAGCCAGTATACAAAAGCCTAGAGGGGAGAGATGCAGATCATCTATGGCAAAGCAATGTGGTCTGTGAATCATTTCCTCCTAGGCTGACAAATAATGAATCTGGTTATAATGACACCAAAAAGATAGCCAGTTGTTGAAATCAATTGTTTTTTGCTCATATTTTGGCATCATCCTCAATGATGATGAATTGTTGCTCAGTGCTAGGCTCATACCAGCCTGAAACACATAGTTTGAAATCTCCACAATGTCTCTCCTTATATACTCCACGGAGGTACATCTCAGGTCATGTACATCTACATGGACTATGATGGAATCATACTGGTACCTGTGACATAATGACTTGGGGACATGTGTGATTTGGTGGATTCTGACTCCAGATAAGCAACTAACAGTTTATCTCCTCCTTATTCAGCCTGGTTAGAGGAGCATCAGTATATCTTACAATGGCGTGCCCTATGACGAGACTTCTGGGAAGTGTGTTTTTTTGCCTTAGGGGCTTAATGTTTGGGACTCCACTGAGAGTGACAGTGTGAGTGGTGTTAGATGTTTTTTTCTGAGTGCCTTAAGGCTTGCTGAGGCACAGCTTTGACAATAAGTGATATAAGAGGTATTTGTTGTGTAGAAATATTGCTTTTAAGTGCCTCAGCATGCGTTGGTCTATGTGTGTGTTGTGTACTATGAGAGGTGGTATTGTGTGTGTGTGTGTGTGTGTGGTTTTGACAACCTGATGTCCACTTGTTTGCAAGAGTATAGCCTTCAGTGTCATTGTGTAAGTACACCTCTCATTTACTGTGTCTGCTTCTTTAAGGATTAAGTGGCTGTCAGTAAACATGAGACAATTGCTACATTGTTTGAAGATGCCCATATTCACCAAGATGGCCACAGAAGAGTTAGGAAATTGCTTATCAGTACTGTTTGTGAACTACAAGGGTATGGTGCATTGAGGTTAATGGCTATTTAGAGTGCTGTATTGGACCAGATTCTGCTGCGCAGTACTAAATTCTACTAACTTTAATGCATACACAATACTAAATTCTATTAAACTTGTAGATATTGCCACTTGACTCCCAACTAGCTGCCCTAAGCTTGTTGGTGCACAAGGTATTTACACTATATTGCTGCTTTAAAGGGTACAGTTTTATTAAGTATTTCTTATGTGTTTACTACTGTACAGAGCACTGCTAAGCCATGCAAATGCACAGAATTTATAGCAGCACAGGAAAAAAAACAGTAAACTAACTAATGAGCCTGCTAGCCAACACATGACTACACTATGAGTCCTTTTGTGTATTTCCCAGACCAGGAAGACACCTCCTGCCACATGATGAATAAACCCAGTCTTCCTAATGTAAAAACACAGTAGAAGAGGCCAACATGTGAAATGCTACCACAAACCACTTAAACAACTAGCTGGAAATTCCTTTCTGAAGGCAATTACAAGACAGTCTTACAGCAGTAACAATGTGAGTAAGAGCATTTTTTCCACCAAAAATATCAGTGAAATGCACACATGAAAACAGGAAACAGTAGTGATAACTTAAAAATAACTTAAGTATGGTTTACCAATCAAAGGTGCTTAACTTCGCCTGAATGACACCAGATACAAGTAAAACACTTCTGGAATGCAGGCTAGGACTACAAGCTTTGCTAAACTCAAGGAAAATGAGCCGGCAACAGTAAGTAGTAAAGGAGGTTTAAAAATACTGGTTTTCTGGGTGGGCACTAAGTATCATGAATATGTGGAAAACAACAGGTGGGAAGAGTACATAAATAGCTTATACAACAGTCTATAGCAGTGAAACAGGACAGACTTTGGAAATCAGATTATCATAAGAGATGGAGGCCACAGACATTGTCTTATTATAAACAGCATCAACAATAAGGGTAGGAGTGTTAGGGAAATCTGACCACGCTAACTGGAGAGGCATACAATCAAATAAAGGGAATACTGGAGCTCTTTCAGAAACTTTAGCATAGTGTGTTACTGGGGGATAGGGCAGATGAAGAATGCAACTTTAAGTAGTTAAAAGATAACCAGAATATAAAAGCACTGAAACACAAACTGGAGCAGAGACAATTCTCTCACTATTGACCTTCTACTACAGTTTAAGGCACCAGTCTATGCAGAAATTTACCAATGATACTGCTTATGGAAAAAGTGCAATAACAAATAACTAAGGCTCAAATTCTCACAGGAGTACACAGCTCTGTCACCACTATAAATTAAACCACAGGTCTCTGGGCCAGCAGGGATAAAATGCAAACCGATAGCTTTTAAAAATAATTCTACTTGTGTAAATAGAAGTGTGGACTAACGCAAAAACGTAATCTTCCCACAACTGTTAATAAACAAGAGTAAGGTCCCAAAACAAACATAAAAATGCAAACAGATGGAACAGAGCAGAAAAGTACAAATATTATTACCATACAGATCATTAAGTGCAACTCAGGTATTTAAGCAGAACTGAAATAATTAAAATAATTTAATTCCCTCTGTTTTCTTTCCTGTTCTTTTGAAAAGCTAGTTGCTCAAAGTTCCATACCTCTTCAAGTCCTGCACATCCACAGTCCTGTAGTTCATCGTCATCCCTAAGACAGATCACACTGAGTTCAGAGACCACACACAACCACTGTGCACATTCAGCTCCTCTCCACCATTGGAGGCTGTGATCTCTGACTTCTCAGTCTGTTCCCCAACTTCATGACTACCACATCCACCTTCCATGACCTTTACAATAGCATTGTTGTCACCTGTCACTGTGTACCCTTTCACCTGTGCAAATGATGATAACTGTGTCCTGCCAACCCGTGAAACTTGTGTGCTTAAGGTAATGTCTGATGCACAATGTGGCCAGTTCATACACTGTATCACTTAGCCTAAGTCTGTCTAAGTATCATTTTTTTCTATGTTGTGTGTAAAGGCCCATAGTTGTGTACTAGTCATCATCTTTTACAAGTTGTGCAATATCTTGTCCCCATCTCTGCTCACAAAAGATTTAATTGCTGCCTGTTAATGCACTAACTGGCTACCCAGGTCCTCATCTATTGCTTCAACATGTATAGTGGCTCTGATGGAGTGCTGTCATGCTGTTGAAGCTGATTCTACGCAACAACATTTTGAATGTCTGTCTCAGCTATTCCTGTTTTTGCAGAATATCCCTTATTTTGCCACATATTTTTGCCCTATTTCTTGTTAAATTTTTGATTTTCTCATAAACCATTAGTTACTCAAAATACCAGATATTGCAGTTTCGTAATTTTTAGTCTGCAGAAAATACATATTGATCTAAAACCTGTTGTTCTTTTAACTTTCTAGGTGAGTTAGAGTAATATTTAAAAATTGTTCTTGATTTTTGGCCTTTGTCACCCATTATTTTTAACTTTGTATCTTATTCTTGAGCAAAGAAGTTCAGAGATATGGTGTTATGTAACATGGTGCACATTGCAACTATCTGGATGCAGGTCTCCAGTGAATACTTCAGCACCCCACCAGATGCATCAAGACAGTAAAAATGTTTCTTAACTTGGCTAAAAACATGTTTCACTATATTCCATTTTTCCACATAAATAATATTATATGCCATCTCTGCCATGGCTAAGGATCAACAGCCACAGAGAGAGACAATTGTATATATCCTGATACCAGACTGCATGCTCAATGTATATACTTAACTCTACACCTACTTATTTATGGACAAACCAAGTGGATGTCTCTGTGGAAAAGACTTGATTTGTACTTTTTTCATGCGGTCATTATCATTGCTAACATTGAAGACATCACTGACCTATTTATTAGGTGTAATGTTCGCTTTTGTGATTTTTCATGCTGACGTAGTGCTTTCCATATTCACTGGTGTTATACATGTTTATTGCTTTAATTTCTAAACAAGTACTTTTCTTTGGGTTCCAGATCATACCTGAAAAGAGGTCTTTAGGACAGTATATCTACCAAGTTAATAAATGTGTAAATAAATAAAATAAATACATAGATAAACTTTGAATTTTTTGAATTTGTCAGACGTATTAAATGTGAAACTCATGGAAGATGGTTGGGTGTTGTATGGACACCTTAAAAAGGATATCATGGGTATTACACATCACCTGTCATATCAGGGAGTTGAAGCCCATCCTGTTAATGTATCTGACACCTTGTAGACTAGATGGGGCCATGATGGCAAAGTGCGTGTGATCAGTGACTCATAGGACCTCAGAGAAAATGACAAGGTTCTACAGTGCCTGCAAAGTGGTGACCATTCTCTGCAGTCTTTAGGAACCATATATGCTACTCAAAGTGCTGCAATATAATGTTGAGGAACTGGTGTAGGATATGCAAGGCTGACAAGTACAGAACTCCTAGAATGTCCCTTGTAGGTTAATGAAAGATCACTATAGCTAGGCTGGTTAAAGCTACATAGCTTTGTATACATTGAAACGGGCTGTCCCTGTATCACCCATGATTCTGTATGCAGGAGACACAGGGCTGGACTCATTAACAGCTACACAAAGTGTGGCTAATGTTAGTGTGGTATTTGGTATTCATTTAATGCTTCTGCACAATATGCAGAGGCTCCAAACACAAATAAGTGGCAGAATATGCTAATGACAACATAAATAGGCAAAGTATGTGCTTATTAACCATCCTGTTTGACAGGGCTATTCAGAAAGCTATAAAGCAATCTTACACACTCAGTGTAGGCTTTTGCCCTATACACCAAAAACTCTTTGGAAAATAGCATGACTACATTTACAAAGAAAAGCATGTTGGAGTTACTGCTGCTATTATTATGCTATATGTGCAACAAGCCTTAAATCAGTCAGACTTGGGGAAAAAGAAGCGCATTTAGACCCCATTTGACTTATCACGGACTGCATGATACATAAGTTGTTGAGATATAGGGTGAATGGGGAACACTGGAGGAAATATGAAACTCTGCTACCTCCACATCTGAACCCAGGGAAATCATGGAGAACCCACCCGAGTGGAAACAATGGTATGTTTAACATTGCGTATACTACCTACTGGTACTTTCCAGAAACCCCACGTGGATATATAAATGGTGTCACAGGCATCAGCCTCAAGAATATTGCATCAGGTTTTAAATGCAATGCTACTATATGCAAGGAGTCACATCTGTTTCCCATAAACTCCACAGAAGAGATCAAGAACCATACAGGAATTATATGCAGTAGCAGACTTTCCTGAAGTGTTGGGGCCATAGACTGCATACACATAGAAATAAAAGCCCAACCTGGGGGAACAAGGAAGGAGGTACAATAACAGAAAAGGTTCCCACTCTATAAATGGTCAGGTTGTATGTAATGCCCAAGGAATCATCTAAAATTCCTGTACAGGTAACCCAGGCAGTTTCCACGACTCACACGTATGGCATATTTGTGAGCTGTACACTAGGTTTTCTAGTGGTGACATTCCTCATGGTCATCTAGTGGTCATGACACCCATGAGAAACCCACACAACCCCAGTGAGCAAGGATACAATGAGGCCCACACTCAAACTAGAGGGTCTATGTTTGGCCATTGAATGGACTAACCATCAAACTGCTGAACATTGAATATGCATTGAAAGTTCACTCACTGAACTTTCATTTCATTGATAGGGTAAGTAACTACTTGTTCAACACTTTCCTGTCTCACACATTGAAGTGTTTCAAACCCAAAAAGGTGGGGGACTTCGCCACCCACACCCCCTCTTACTATATATACCAAATCTGAGACCACACTACAGTGGAGAAAAGGGGTTTGAAATACTTTCATGTGTGAGACGGGGAAGTGCTGGACAAGTAGTTACTTACCCTGTCAATGAAATGAAAGTTAGCCGAGTGAACTTTCAATGCTTATTGTACGATGTTCAGCCATTCAATTGTTAGCCCATTCAATGGCGACAATAGACCTAAACTAGAAGTATCATAGAATGTGTGTCTGGACCACTTAAATCAAGGTTCCAGAGTCTAGACACATCAGGAGATGCACTGCAGTACGACCCTGGCACTTTTGCCAAAAGAATTACAGTCTGTGCCATGTTACACAATATAATTCTCAGGAAATAGCTTTAACAAGGACAGCAAGGGGCAGTATCACAGTTTTAAGGAACACAGGCAGGGTCAGCAACTGGTACAGATAAGGAGTCTGAGGGAGAAATACCAACTGCAAATGGTGCTGGCAAATGGTGCTGTGCTCAGTATACCCTAGCTTTGGTTAAGAGGCAAAGGAAAGTAGCAATAATCACTACCTTTGTCAAAGCCTAAAATACTATGCACATACAAACAGGAAAATGATGCCTGTAAGACTCCAGAACATTTACTTAACCATGTAATGGCTGTCCTCTGAAGTCATAAGATGGACAACCCCCAAGGATACAGTTTGTACCTGCAATAATGACAAGGTAAGTGTGGAACCTGTAAAGAAAAAAAGTTATAAAACTGATTACTATGATAAGGAAATATGTATATTCTCCTAAGCAGAACATTTGCCTGAGATGTACTGTTATGTCAGTAATATCTCCTATGTTAGATTTTAGCAATATTCAGATACGTATTACAACTAATACTGTGTATCAAGCATTTCAATTGACCACCATCTATAAAACATGAAATAGGTCAACTATACTCTCATTTGCATAACTATACCAAGAAGCAGGACTCAAGTACCTAATGCTTCCACTGCTTTAATGAAAATACTAACTAAAATACAGTGAGGTTTAACAATTATAGAAGCAGTCATCCACAAATGAGTAGGAACAGGAAATAAAAAACTTTTTCTTCTGCAGTACATATTGATTAATCCAAGCTTGTGAACAAATAAGCATTAGCTATCCACTGTGTCCATCAGACACATATGCAACTCTAAGCCACAAAGACGTGGGCAAAGGGCAGGTTACAGTCATCATCATCATTTGGATAATGTGTGTGGGGGGTGGGAGGAGGACAGGGCTGACACCAAAAAGTGAGTGTGCGCAAATAACAAGCATGTGTATCTATCAGAGTATGCAGTATCCAGGGCCAGTCACAACAGATGTGTAGCACTCTACTGTACTGTTTAGCTAGCTTGCATGTTTGTGAGGTGGTATGTGAAAGTGCGAGTCTGCACGAACATGGTTAATCACTGTGTTAGCATTACAATCTGGCAACTCGTACTCAGGTGTGAGCCATGTGTAATAGAGTAGTGAGTTCAGTATTGTTGTCCCCATCCCTGAGAGACTCTTCTGCCAGAAACTGCACTGCTACTTCCACAGCCCTGGATAGAAGTTACGGCTCTACCTGAAGGTCAGTGATGCCTTCTGGAAGAACTGCCTCATGACTAAGTTCAAGTACACAACCCTTTTGCCTACCATGCCCGGGTGTGGACACTACAATCACTGAATGGATGTTGTGTCATGACAAGAGTGGGATTTTGCATGGCTATCACCAAAATATGTAGTGTCACTCAGGCCTCATGGATGCCCATCCTTTCCCAACAGATGTTCCATCATAGATACTGTCAGAGCTAGTGTGTTGTTCATCCAGTCCAAGACGTCACACACATGGTTCCGGGAGTCACACATGTCAGAATGCATGACTTTTAGTAACAGCACTACCTCTTCTGAGGCCCCGGTGGAACACAACTGTGCTTACACTATGGCCATACACATATGTCTGGTATCACTTAATAACATACTGGTATCAGGAGGAGGGTGGAAAGCAGGACTTCTTCAAGCACCTCTACCAACCATCTTGCATGGCACCTTGCCCTCATTATGACTATATAGAGAAACAACTGGCTGTGCAACCAGAGTAAATACACTAGCCTGATCAACCGTGTCACCCTAAAACTGTCCTATATCAGAGGTCTCTGTGTCATGGATATGTGCAGGCATACTGACTGTGTCTGAAATATGGGCAGGGTATGTGTGAGCCACAAACACAATGTTATACTGACCATCTGCACCCCCATACTGTGCCTCTTCATCGCCACTTTCATTATCAGAGGTTATCAATACTCTGACATCAGGTGGTAGGAGTTCCTCAGTGCCAATATTAGAATCACCTATGATAACAAACAATAAACTCAACAAACAGGGAACTAGAGAATGCAATCGATTAACATACCTTTAGTATAAGGAAAATATTTAATCTTTAACAGATGCTAAAGCAAACCAGATGCTAAAACAACACACATTTTAATGTTATAAAGACCCAATTTGTCCTTATGTACAGGGATAACAATAATCAGATGTGTGCTTGCCATGTGCAGGTGGGCTGGCAACCTGCAATCCAGACATCCTTGTATGTAAGGAAGGGAAAGGAAAGAAGGCTAAGTATCACAATGCAGAATTATTTATTATCTGTTGACTGGGAAAGTCCAACTAGGACAAAGCCTATTTTTAGTGGAGGCCCAGGGAGAAACGCCCCAGATGCATGTCTTTAGAATGTGGGAGGAAACTGGAGTACCCAGAGGAAACTCATGCAAATCCAGGAGAACATGCAAACTCCACACAGAAGGCAACCCAGCTAAGAATTGAACTGCAGAACCTCTTACTTTGAGGCGACAATGTTAACTGCTGCACCAGGGTGCTGCCCATGCAAATGAAACAAGAAAAAGCTAACAATCCCCTTCACATGTGCAGATTAAAAATGTTTTCATACAAAAATATAGTAAACAGTTGGATCTCCCCAAACACACTTCTCTGTTTCTCTACGACTGTGTCATCTAACTTACACTTATAGCTAACTCTGTATATTTTGGACAGCTAAGGTATACACATATAAGGATGTAGCAATAACACTTGCATTTTGCATACTTGGAAGGTCTGCTTGAGACACACTGAGTCCATCATCTAAATCTGCGCTAACATCAAGGATTCTGTGGGAACCCTCAGCTGAGCTATCTGGATCTCTGACAGTAGATGGGGACTTCTGTGTTTCAGTTAGTGATGGTTCCATAGCAAGAAAACCTCCTATAGCTACCTGTTCCCAATTTCAGCTGCCCTACATTGGGCAGAGGTTATCATATCACCTGGCTGGTGGTGTACCTGGGAGTAAGTTCTTCCATGCCCTCCAACAGCATTGATGTTCTTGACCACCTGCTGCTGTATCCTGTCACAGGCAGATTGGCCACCTCTACCTCACCCTAATAGAAAAGCTCCATGGCAATATAAAGCCTGAATAATGACCACAGTTTCTCCATTAGTGTATGGTGGCTTGCAAGGTGCAGCTTTCTGCTTAGGTGCCATAACCCTCTATGAGATAAAGCAAAAAGCAGACACATAATTAAATATATAAATGACAGACAGGATGGCTCTGAACTCCAGGAAGATGGTGCAGGGGGGAGAGGGGCAACTGCCCTGGGCACAAAATGTTGGAGGCATGATCAGGCAATCCAGCTCCTTCTTTAATGCGATACTAGCTTTTAAAAGCTGGCATTGCATTTCCTGTCAAACCTGAACACTGTAGCACTGTGTGTGTGTGTGTGTGTGTGTGTGTGTGTGTGTGTGTGTGTGTGTGTGTGTGTGTGTGTGTGTGTGTGTGTGTGTGTGTGTGTGTGTGTGGCCCGACTGTAGCAACTGCTCACTACAATCTGGCAAGCAGGTTGCTATAGTTTAAAAAAAAAACACATTTTAAAGTAAACCTGTGCTCTGTAGAACCATGTATGCTTCTTGTGAACCAACAAATAAAAATTCTAAATCAAATCACTAAGAGATGATCTATGTTCCAGACCATCCTACAAAGTTATGATGCACTCATCTGCAATTACTGTGCAAACAACAATTAATGTAGGTCATAGATTTTTGTAGTATACTTTTTTTGGAATGCAGACATAGCAATGCCAAGAAAATGGATAAAGAAAAAACATGTTAAGATAAAAAATGTTTTTGATGGGTCACTGAAATTCACTTTTATTGTTGTACTAAAAGCATTATATAAGAAATTGCAAAATACCTTGACAATAAAGCAGTGTAGAAAGTAGACAGTCCTCCAAAAGTTGTGTCTGTTTAGCAGTATTGAGCTCTCTGGATCCAAACAGTTTCCTCAGTATGATAGAAGGGCATTAGCTATACAATAACATTTTACAGTACAGTGACAGCCATGTGAGCACTGTGATTATGCAGATGAGGTGTTACATCATTAGCATTCTTGAATACCACAATCTGCACTAAGTGCAGGGAAAGTAAACATGGTGTAAGGAGCTACAAGATTACCTGCACACACCTTAGCACTGCAAGGTTGAGCAGTGAGAAGCATTACCCAGTAATGGCTTGCAGGTGTCTATGCTTATGCTGACTGGAGGAGCAATCAGGATTTCACAGTCTCCCCTGTTTGATGTACACTTTATAAGTGTCTGCCAGGGAGAAGAGACTTACCAGAAAGTATGGTAAGTCTTAACTGATTTAAGACAGCAACAGTCCTAAATATTCAAATACTGGTATTAATGAACACAGTTCATAGGTTCGTAAGACATTATTAGGCTAATGGCCCTAGAGACCTTGCAAGCCTAGCCATATTTTTCTTGTGTTGCCTCAATTGTTCATAGATTCATAGGTTCATAGGTTCATACTAGTCTATCTGCCCTAGGGCATTTATAAGCCTAGACAAAGTGTGTTTGGCTTTCGCCACCCAATTTAAATGGGTTTTACTATGCCCTTTTTCAAGGTTAGTTTACTGTGCCTCTGTCTAGCAGTGACACAGAAGTGATCCCCGGGGTAAACCTATGATCTCCATCCACTCGTCAAGATTCCTCTTGAAGAGATCAGTGAGGGACTCTGCCTAACGTGGACTGGGATTCTATTCCAGAGTGAAGGGAGCCTCTGGGTTATGAATTTGTCCCTCCAGCATGTCCTATTTATTTCTGTGCTGAGGTTCAAGTCCCTCGAGTGCGTAGCTCAAAGGGATTTGGATTTTCTGAGGTGAAGCATGTCCATTAATTCTGGTTTGGACATGGCTTTATATGTCAGGCATAGATCACCTCCAAGTAGACGGTATGCAACTGAGTAGAGCTGGAGTTTCTTTAACCAAGCAGCATATGGCATCTGTTTGAGCCCCTTGATCCTCTTGGTGAGGTGCTTTTGGGGTCTTTCTAGTTGCTGCAGGTGTCGGGTAAGGTACATTCTGAATGGGGCAATGTATTCAATTATGGGCTTGATGAGGGATGAGTAAAGGGGCACAATGGCCTCCCTTGATCTAGATGTGAATCCCTTCATGATAAGGTGGACTATATAGAAGGTTTTTCTAACCACTTTGGCCACGTGGTTGTCAAAGGAGAGATTGATATCAACTTGAGTCCCCAGGTCCCTAATTACTTCTTCCGTACTTAATGGATTTCAACCTATGTGGTAATTTGTGGGCACTTTGTTTTTGCCAAAGGGGATGACTATACACTTTTTGACGTTTAGCTTGAGGCCATGGCTCTGGCACCAGTTATCTGTCTCAATGAGACACTTTTGGAGGATGCTTGTCAGCTGGAGAGTCGATTATGGCACCCAGTTTGCAGTCATCTGCGAACTTGGTCAGCCATAGTCCTCCCGTGTTGGCCTGTGCCTCCGAAAAATATATACCAAACAAGAGAGGTCCCAGGACTGAGCCTTGTGGGATGCTGCTTGTAACTGGTTTGGAGTCTGACATGACTCCAGAAATTCTGACTATGTGGGTTCTGTCCTTGAGCCAGTTTGCAACCCATCTTATGACATAAGGGTTTATATTTAAGCTGGAGAGCTTATCTATGATGCCCGAGTGGGGTATTGTATCAAAGGCTTTTGCGACTTCCAGGTAGGCTGTGTGGACCACCTTCCCCTCGTCAATGGCCTTGTTGACTGTTTCAAAGAAATTGACCAGGTTCAAAAGGCAGGATCTGCCCTTAACAAAGCCGAATTAGGTAGGATCCAGTGTCTGTAGGTCCCCAATGTCTTTATTTATGAGTTCCATGAGGATAGTCTCCATAGCTTTGCAGACCAGGCTAATCAGGCATATGGGGCAGTAGTTTCCAGGGTCCATTGAGGCACCACCTTTGTGGAGAGGGACCACTGTTGCTGTACGCCATTCTTTGGGTACATATCCTGTAGTAAGGCTGAGATTGAACAGTAGCTTTATGTTGGGGTTCAGCTCTTCTTGGAGTTCATGTAGGACGCAGCCCGGGACACCGTCTGGTCCCATTGATGCTGTGTTTTTTGCTTTGGAGAGGGTGGCTCTTACCTGAGCATCTGAGATGTCAGGGGGGCAGCACTCAGCTGGAATGAGGGGAGGGGGGAGAAGTTTGCACTGAACCTGTCAGCCAGGATGTTGGCAATGTCTGTGGGTTCAGTGTATTTTTTGTCATTTTGGACTAACTCTGAGCATACCTGGGAGTTACCACCCAGGTTCCTAACATAACTAAAGAAAGCCTTGTGATTATCTTTAGTGTCCTGTGCAATTTTTCTTTCAAAGCTGGCCTTAGATGATTTTATGAGGGACCGTAGTGTTTTCTAATACTGATCAGAGATGCCTTGCCTTTTAGGGATTTTGCTGTGTCATGTAGTAGCTTCCTCCTTCTGTTGTATAGTTTATTTATGGCTGGGGTCCACCAGACAGGACGCCTGCCTTTGGGGGATTGGGAATTGTGGTAGTTAGGTGAGTGAGATTCACAGAGATAAGGGTCTATGGTAGTTAATACTGACTTCTTCTGTCCAGGAGGGACATGGGCAGCACCCCAGGAGTGAATTTACAGTCATCCATCCATTGATCTTGGTTGTATTTGAAGACATCAGTGAGGGGCTCTGTTTCACATGAATTGCAAGCTTGTTCCAGAGAGTTGGCAGCCTCTGGGAGCTGTATCTATCTCACTAGCATGACCTGTTCATGTCAGAGGCTAGGTCAAAGTCCCTGAAGTGGGTGACTTCTGCATTTTGATTTACGAATGTGTAGCATTTCCATCAGGGCCTGGTCAGAGACTGCCCTGTAAGCTAGGCATAGGTCACCACTTCCCAACCTTATTGCCTGTTATAAGAAATGCCGTCCATACACAAGGGAGTACTTTTAACACTGATACAGTTAGATAACATATGCAATAAAACAGAGATAGAGTTGCTATGAAGTATGCATAGCTAAGGAAATGAGACACCATAAGGAAAGAGAGGAATACACCTGCAGGGCCTTCTCTCTTTATTTAATATTCCGCAAACACATGTATCCTTATTATTGGTAATATTACAATAATCTAGACATTTACTGTCACATGAGAAAGAACAACTTTCATTACTTTCTTCTGTTGTTCTTTCAATCTGACTTGATACAGTGTCACATTATCAGTACATCTAAACATGTTTTCTCCTTGCAAATATATGTCTGTGGCAAGTAAGGAAAATACTATTCAATGGTTGTTATTACTAACCTTGCCTGAGTGTTCAAATCCATACCAGTTATTGTTGCAAGATAACAAAGTTGATTAAACATCAGAAATATCAATTTAAAGTACTTTATTCCAATTTGTTTTCTTTTTTTTTTCCTTTATCTTTTGTGTGTCATTTGGTATTGCTCTCTGTTGACTGGAAGTAGTCGGTAAAAGTGAAAGTCAGTTCACTGTACAAGGTAATAATTGACAAATTTGATTTTGACTGCCATCAAGAGCATAATTATAACTAGTAATTCTTAGGTTCATAGGTTCATAGGTTCATGTCTCTGGGTGATGAATATGTCGCTGTGCTTTCATCAGCAGTTTGGACAATACTGAGTCAAGAATTCAAGCTTTTGCACTCCTATCTCTGTGGCATTATATGTAAATATAATGAGGTTAGAGAAACAGTATAGATGATGCAGGGTTCAAAACCTGTTCACAGATCATTTTGGTGTATACATTAATTGATGTAGGAAACTCAGGGAAGGTCAGTATAAACTAAAAGTGACAGACAGACAAGTCTTTTGAAATTGTCAGTATTAATTGTGTGTGTTGTGTGAAGAAAGAAAACATTTCTGTTATTCCATGTGCCCTTCACCATTCCTGTGGCATTAGCTAAAGTCTTGAGATTACAGGATAGTACTGTTCTGAGAAGGAGATGTGAGAAGGCTAAATTTATCAATGTAATTCAGTAGTAGCTCCACTGATTGGTAGATATACACTGAGATTCATTTCATGTTTCTTCAAATTGTTATCCTAAAATAGCTTTGTGAATTTTTCTGATAAATATTGAGTTTTGCGTTTGCATGCCACATGACAGCATGAAATGTATGTTCACAGCTTAAGGAAAAATGTTAAACATTTTTTAGTTATTTAGGGCACACAAACCTGCCAGTACTGTGTGGCTGTCAGCACTCTGGATAGTATTCAGTGTAGGAAAAATACATGTCAGGTAACTTTTTCTGTGGCACAGGTAATAAGTGCAATGAGCATAGAGAGAAATGATGGCCGAGGAATGGTCTAAATCCACTTAAATGATAATTTTATAGGGTGTGGTCTAAATACATACTAAATCACATTTTATGATACCATTGTCTTGTTTAAAAATCAGATACATCCACTATTGCCAACATCATTGTTTGTCTACTTTCACATTATATGTCAACTACAAATCTTATAGTGTGTTTCACAAAGTAAATTTCTGATGTTGCAGTGAGATGTGAGAAGGATGAATGTGTCACTTGAATGCACTCTTTGCTCTGGTCATTGCTACATGTATTCACCGATTGCATTTAGCTTACTGTCAGCATTTTTCTCTATCATATATTTTCTTTTAATGCCTTTTGCTCTCCACTCAGCAGTGTGCAAAAAAATTTCACTGCTTAAGGAAAAACGTGAAAAAGTTAGTTTAGGCTGCCTTATGTAAATATGTCTGCCTTCACTGTATGGCCCTCTGCACCATGGATACTACTTGTTGCAGGAAATGCACCTGACAGATGTCCAGTTCTGTGGCACAAGGTATAGATGAAGTGATTTGAGTGAAACAAGCCACAGGAGGCCTTTATTGGTATCCTTTGTTGAAATCACATTGCATTTTTCTCTCTATATGTAATGTCCTTTTTTATTTTTTTAATCTACATTTTCTTTCTGCTTGGCAGTGTGAAAACACAGTTCACTACCCAAGACAAAAGTGAAAAGTTTACTTTAAGATGTTTTAAGTAGCACAAACATACCTGCCGGCATTGAGCATGCTGGCAGCACTCCAGATAATAGAAGAAAGTGCACCTTTCATATACTTTCTCTGTGGCACAAGATGTAATTGAAGAGAATTAAGAGAAATAAGGTACATGATGCATTGTTTGAATCCTGTTTAGCGATCACATTGCAATTATTCACAATAAGTAAAGTTGTATTATTTATTTATGTATTTATTTATTTATTTATTCATGTTAATTTACATTAGCCCTTTACTTCGCAATGCATAAACACAGTTCCCTATCTAAGGAAAAAAGTGAAAATTTTAGTTTAGGGTACTTATGTAGTGCAAATACATTGGGCAATGGTGTGCTTTCCTCAGCACTCTGGATAGTACTGACTGGAGAAATTCCACCTGTCATATAACTATCACTGTGGCACATGGTATAAGTACACTGAGTTTTGATAAAGAACACCGCTCGTTATAGGTTCAAATCAAGCTAAATATACTTTTACAAAGGGTTTAAGAATCCTTTTTCTCATCATATTTTGATTAGGACTGCAGCACTGAGGAAAAAAATGATAATGTTAAACATGTTCTTGCAAGCAATGAATCAGTAATGCTTGTATAAGTAAACTTTTCTGTTTACATTTATCATTAATGTTTCACATATAACCTAAAACTAATGTCTGTCCAAATTCCTAAGCATGACAATGATGATATTTAATATATAATTCACTTGAGTAAGTATGATGGGCACAGTATGTTTGTCATAATCATCACAACTCCTCACATATTCCAATTATATGTTTAGGACAGTCATGTCTTGAGAATTATGTATGTAACATATCCTAATCTGTATTACACAGCTGATTCAACTGCATCCATTTGAAATATATTTACAAACAGAAATACTGGCTTTTACATAGGAATGCATTCCCAGGACTAATTAAAAATCACATATATGCATACGTACAGGCCTCTCTAAAATGTATCTCCATTCAATCTGAAATTAGTATATGTCTAGTTTGTATGCTTATAAAGTTGTTTTCCTGTGGCAATGTCAATTAATAAGCTGACTTTCATTTTTTTCATGCTTATTCCCAGCTTGTACAACTATATTTAAACATTGTATAATCCCCACCATCACAATATGTCACAATTCATTTTCTGTATCCTGTAGAATGGCAAGGATTAAAAAACATGCCATTAAACATTCCATTGATGAACACTGGAACCCGTGTCAATAGGTTGCGCATCACACATGGCAAAGCTTAATGTCATGTTTCACACTTTTACTGCTTTGCAATGTAAGTAGTGCCAATGTGTCTGTAAAGGAATCTATCTGCTTTCAACTACATAAATGTAGTTGGTAGCACTGTGCCTCTGTATGCACAACCAGTTATACTTGAGATCAGAATTGGGTGCCAATTCAGACATATTTTATTAGCTTGACTTTTGCAGACATGACTGCTGAGGGAGAGAATGGTGCTAAATTAAGAACACAAAAATGTGGTATTAAGGAGTTCAGAATGTTTGTGGCACTCCTCTTGAAGTGCTATAGCTGTAGACTGCTGCAGGGGGATTATACAAGGCCACAGTGCACAGTCGAGGCTTGGAATAGCTTAAGCAAGGCTGTCTCCAGTGCAAATGGCATTCTACACACTGGAAAAAAAGTCATTACTACTATAGTGACCTTAAGAAACTCAAACAGGACTTCCCAAGTGAAAGGGTAGCTGAATTTAGGACTCCAAAACACCCCTCTGTTGTATGTATACTGACCTATAACATGCTCATCTCAAGCATGCCTGCCTTCACCAATAACTCTTGCTGCTTACATTAGGGGATGAGAACACCATATTATATGTGTGGATTCAATATTCAGAAGCAGCAATTGCTTTTATTACTAAATAAAAATGTATGAAATATTAACAGCAATAATTCAGCTATGATAATTGCAATTATTACATTTGAATGTATATATCCTCTCCATCATAGTGCAATACAGGCTTTTCTTTGCTATATCATACCAGTGAGATTTGTTTATTTTATGACACATTAATACCTTTCTATCATATATGTATGTGACAAAGGTGTACAGTACTAAGTTATCATAATTGTTTATGTATTCCCAAAAAAGCTTATTGAAAAATATAGTAATGTGACATGCAATGTATCTGTCTCTTTTTTTTGTCTCCCCACCCTTTAATGTCATAAATAATGGGGGGACAAAACCCTAAAAATAGGGACAATTTTTAAATATTTTCTTACAAACTTGTAAATTTTATAAAATAACAGGTTTTACATTAACATAGATTTTCTGAATGGTATGAAGTCTGAAACTTAAATATCTCGCTGGGATTCACAAAGCAGTATTTTCCATGCAGGAACAGTGTAACTGCTCCTGCATGGAAAATGGCTGCTTCGCAATCCAGGTATGTGCTGTTTTCATGTGCATGAGTGGCCCTACACTGCTCTAGCATGGAAAGCCATGCTGGATGCTAATCATCTCATTTGCTGGTGAAAACCATGCAAATGAGCTGGTTTAGTGATCCAGCAAAGCTGCATGTCTCCGTGCTGGAACACTGTAACTTGCAGAAATGTATTTGGTTACTAAATGAATACATTTCTGCAAATTACACAACAGAGGCATATCAGCACTCCCAAAAGCACGTATTAATCAAGTTATGCATGCCAATGGCCAGATATATGGCCATTAGCATGCAAAGCTATGTAAAAAAAATAAATAAATAAACATTTATTTTTGCTGGCTGAACTCGGCCATTGACGGGAGGGAAACTGATATGCTAGTGAGAGGGGGGAGAATATGTACAAATTGGGGGAACCTCATTATAACAACTTTCTGCATTTTTGCCATTATAGTCAGTGGCATGCAGAAAGTAAACATTGTCAGAGAACAGTGGTTGCTAAGGGGGAAGGCTCGTGATTAGTGCAGTAACTAGGGCTTAAGGCAGTGGTGTATGGTAATGAGGGGATTTATACTGAATCACAACTTTCACGGGAATTTTTCTAAATGTCAGACTGCACCTAACCATGTAGGTGCTCTAACATAATCGTGTAGGCAGGAGGAGCAAGGAACATGAAAGGGGGTGTGTCATGCTTGCTGTAAACACAGTGGAGCTCTGTTGGCTGGTGTCAGCTTAGCTAAGTACAGATAAGCAAGGGGGCATGTTTGAGGTTGTTTACTCTTATTCCATGAACTGAGGAGCATGTTTGCATGCAGAGGAAGAACATTTCATGCTGTTTACACTACCTGCAGGCACAAAGAGGAAGGATATAGGAAAAGGCAAAGGAAGTAGCAGAACAAGGGAAATGCTGTACAAATCAGCAATATGGGGGTCTGAAGATGGGATAACATGTAAAAAAATTAAAGGGCAACTTCACAAAATAAAGGAGAAATGAAGTAGAAATCACTATTATGGGAGTCTTGCAAGTTAGAATGGGCCATGCAAATATAATACAGCTGGCATGTGGCGGCATAGCTGTAAATGGGAGGAGATGTAAGTAAATTTTAATTACAAAGAGGGCAACAGCAGAGTAAAGGCAATCATGCACAAATTACCACTAATGTCTCTAATACTCACAGTGGCCATAGCAAAACAATGAGTAATATAGCTGGCAGCTGGAATGTATCATAGTCAGCCAATCATACAGGCAGCATCAGCAGCACAACAGTATAAAGTATGTAAACCCCTTACAGTCTGTTTTTTCACACAAACTCTGCACCATTGCAGGGGAATTTTAACTTTGAAAATTAGAGGCTAAGGGTGGAGAGGAAAATAATGCTGACAACCGCCACAGACCAAGGAGGAGGAGAAGAGTGTCCAGACCCAGGGTAACCTACCAGGGGCTACATGATCTGGAGAAAGTAGAGCGCTACAGTGTGGACAGAGACATACGTCAGCAAATTACTGAGCTGTGCCAGCCTCAACTCAGAGCTAGAAACAACAGAAGAGAACCCATCACAATGGATACCAAGGTATATGTAGCCTTAACAATTCTAGCTACAGGTACTTTCCAAAGACCTACTGGGGACATCATGGGGACTCTCAGGCATCTGCATCCAGGGTACTCCACCAGTTCCTGGATGCCATGCTACCAAATCCCTGTGACCATGTATACTTCCCCACATCTGTGAGGAACTGACCAGCAATATGCACCTCTCCCACCATGTAGCTGAATACCTGGAAGTACTGAGTGCCATAGACTGCATTCACATCCACATCAAAGCACCACCCGGTGAGCAGGGTAGCATCTACATAAACCACAAGGGCTTCCCCTCCATCAATTTTCAGGTCATGTGCAATGCCTTGGGCATTATCATGAATGTGTGTGCTGGCAGCCCTGGAAGCTGTCATGACTCCCACAGCTGGCATTCCTCATAGCTGTATCAGGGCTTTGCCAGGGGGGACATCCCATATGGCCATCTGGTGGGGGATGCTGGCTATGCACTGGGGCCATAGATGGTGACATCCATCAGAAATGCACACACACCCATGCAAGAATGCCATAATGAGGCACACGCACAAACCAGGATCATTATAGAGCATGTGTTTGGGATGCTCAAGTCACAGTTCCGCTGCCTGGATATATCTGGTGGAGGCTTGCAGTACTCTCCAGCCACATGTGAACACATGTTCATAGTATGTGCCATGCTGCACAATATGATCCTGTGGAAACAGCTGCAGCAAGAACGGGATGGGGAAGGGCCACACAGCCCCCCAACCATTGCCGAGGTCCCCACAGGCACAGAGTGACTCAGATGAGGAACCCCCTGAGCCAGCTCCTGTAGGCAGATGGATGCATGCCCACTATCCTCAGGCCTTGGCAAAGACGCAACGCATAGCACACACACTAACACTTTAGGCACCCAGGGACTGACACCTCTCTCTACTCGTACACACAGTAAAAAGGGATGACAAACACATCACACTACCTGTAACTTTCCATGTATAGACAGTGTACTGTGTGCATCCAACATAGGCAGCCCTCAAGCACTGTACACAAAACTGCCACAGGCAAAAGTTAAGTCAGTCGCTTTGACAGCAAATTAATGTATCAGTATGTTCTGGTAGCATTTGTATGGTATTGTTGCATGCATGCAAGGGAATGGGGTGGACTACTGGGATGGTAGCAGACAACTGACAGCTATGTAGGACACCAGGTAATGCCTGCCTAATACTGGCCTCCAAACACTATACATTAGTACCCTAGGTGGCAAATCCCACAGTAGTATATGTGTGTGGACAACTAACTGGGGCGTCATAGCTCACATCCATGGATGTCAGTGTGGGGTCCCATACCCACCCCTCAGACCCACACAGCAAGTCAGCTGTAGAAAACAGGAGAGAAATGTCTGGCAAAGCTCCACAAATGGCAGCAATGTTGAATCACCCCCCCTACAGACCCACACAGTCATAACACAGCAGGTCTCGCAGAGGCTCTGAAGGGTAACTAGTCTGACATGCAAATGTATGCCAGTACAATCTCACTTGTGCTCTTTACTGATATGCCTGTAGTCTGCAAGACAGGGCACAATAGTATGGTAAAAGGAACCAAAATGTAAAGCAAATATCAGCACAGTCTCTGCAAATGTCTACAGTTAGTACCCTAGGTATATGCCCCCCCATATACCCACAGAAATGCAGTAACATGTATGTTTGCAGGGAAATAGCATAACACAGACTGGTAGGGCTGTCCCAATACACATGAAAACATGTTTCATGTGCTTAATATGCAGGGGTCAATGAGCTATGTCCATGCGTGGTCAATACTGTCAGGATCTGGTCAGCATGTCCTCCTGCCTGTCATCTTGTATTGCCCTAGGTACAGGCTGTCTGTCATAGGGCCATGTGCAGATAACTGCAGTGCCAATGATTATACATGCCAGTGATACCTATTGCTGTGCCACTAATATACCTGGAAGTCACAGTGCTATCTGGAATATGCTACACATATAATGGACTTCTTGAGGGCTGCGTAGCCGACGTGCTAGGGCTTTTGTGACTAATCGTGCTTCTTGCTACTGTTGGCAGTGGTCATTCTCAATGTGGCTTTTTCCCTTGTTTTATGTCTACTTTTGTATATAATGGACATGCCTGCACAGTACAATGCAGTCTGTACCCACACCCATAATGAAAAACCTCTGACAGCAACATGTCTGAACAAGGGCAGAAGTAAATGTGGAACAAAGGCACAATGATAGGCATGTGTTGTAAATATTGCCCTGACATCCTGAGAAAGTTGGTAGGGTGAAGGTTTGCAGTAGCGGGAATTGTCTGAAGGCTATGTAGGCTGACACAGGAATGTCTGTGAATATTTTGTAACATCACTCTTCAAATATACTGAAATAACTTACCATAAAACCACATGTTTATGCAGACTGGACAGAACCTCTAGCCAAACACCTGTACCATGTAACAAAAAATGTACAGCAGGAGAGGTATGGCCACACCAGGACATGACCTCTCAGGTTACACAGATACCACAGAAGTAGAAGATCCCCAATTAGTATATCACCACGTTGCTGAACCTACATTGGTCTATGACTATATTTTGTAGATATATCCGTGATACAATTTATTTATTTATTTATTTTACATTTATTGACCAGGAAAGTCCGACTGGATTCATGTCCATTTTCAGTGAAGACCCAGGGAGAAAAGCTCCAAGTTAGACAGAGTCAAAATATAAACAAAGAAGACATGAGGTAAGCTATTTACAGAGGATACATGGTATAAAACATGATAGAGACAAGTTCACAGTTATAGTTATCCCCGGTTTCAGCCAGGGGAACTAAAAATTGACATTAGGAAAAATGAATATATTAATAACTATTTACATTCATGGTGAGGGTTATCCAGGCTTGTTACAGTGGCAAAGCCAGTTTAATGCCAGATGTTGTTTGGTTTTAAATTGGCCTAGGTTGGAGAGCAAAGTAACATCAGCTGGGAGGAGATTCCAGATTCTACCTGCTGAGTTAGCAAAGAGGGCTTTCCCAGCTGTATTGTTAATTTTGATTGTCTGAGTTAGCAATCTGTTCAAGGATCTAAGCTGTCTCTGATTGTTATGGTGGGTGATAACGTTCCTAAGGGATGGTGTATCATCTGGGTTATAGAGAATTTTATTAGCTATAATCAGGAGATTGTATTGGATTAGACTGAGAAGTTCTAGCCACCCAAGTTGTTTGAGGTTAATGCAATGGTGTGTTCTAAATGGCAGGCCTGTGGCAAACCTGGCAATGTGATTGTAACAGGTTGACATTTTATTTATTATTGACTTGTTAAGATTAGAATAGAGGGGGGGAAGCATATAGAAGTGTTGAGATTAGGTGGGTCCGGGCTATGGCAATCGTGATGGGGGGAGGGGTTAGAAAGGCTTTTATTCTATACAGAAACCCTATTTTTTTATCAATGTTCTTGATTACTTGATTGACATGCAAATCAAATTTTAGGTTATTGTCAATAATGACACCTAGCAGTTTTGTAGAGGGGTCAGAGGAGATAACAGTGCCGTCTTTCGCCATTATGTTAAAGGTAAAGGCAGCAGACCTTAGTGTAGGTGAGAAAAACAACATTTTCATTTTTTTAGGGTTTAATAGCAGGCGGTGTTCAGACAGCCAGTACTCTATGGTATTAAAGGTCAACTGGGTAGCATACCTCAGTTCAGAAGGAGACGTAGCCAACAGATCAGGGTGGAGTCATCAACGTATTGGATAGAGCTGACCTTTGGGATGACACTATATAGGTCATTAATAAAGATGGAAAACAGTAGGGGCCCTAATATTGAGCCTTGTAGTACTCCAAGGGTGCTTGGTAGCAAGTTGGAAAGCTTGTTCTGCCAGCGAACAGCCTGCTGCCTCCCACTGAGGTAGGATTTGAACCATAGAAGGGCTTTGGAATCTAGATAGAAGGTTTGCAGGGTGTGTAACAAGAGTTGTTGGTCTACCATGTTGAACACCTTGGAGAGATCCAAGAAGAGGGCAGAAGAGATATAATTATTGTTATGGTTGTTGTTTATGATATTGGTAAAAGCCAGGAGGGCTGAAGTCATGCTGTGGTGTGGACAGAAGCCGTGTTGGGTGTCAGCCATAAGGTAATTTTGGATTAGGTGGTGCATAAGTTGTTTGTGTATACATTTTTCCATTATTTTTGCATTTGGGGAAAGTATAGTTATTGTTCTGTAGTTGGTCTGTACAAACAACTATTTACACCTTAACTGTCCTTAAACACACACACACACACACACACACACACACACACACACACACACACACACACACACACACACACACACACACACACACACACACACACACACACACACATCAGACAGGATTAACCCCAGCTAGCTGTAGGTGGCCCATATGTGATATATCTGCATCTGTTGTGTGTGACACACAGGCATACAGATATGGCCAACAGATAACTATATATGTCAAGAATACAAACACATAGATATGGGGAAGTGACAGACAGTGATAGACTGAGAGACACAGAGGGTCACACAGAGCAGCATGGGTCACACACATGGATACCTTGAATGGCATACAGCCATGTCTTGCTGTGGACAGTGGCATACTGGTTTTAAACAGTTGCATGTGCAAGCATAAAAGGTGAGTCCCATTGTGTAATAGTACTGAGGTTGAGGTGTTAATATCACATCCACCTGCCTGTGTGTGTGTGTGTCTGTAAGTCTAAGTATTAGCAGACTGTTCCCACTCAGTACACTTCACATTGGCCATCTGAACAAGATCTGCTGCTGTCAGTCACCTTAGAAATACCATTGGACACGTACTACCCCTATAGGCTCTGTAGCACATGAGATAACTGTGTAATGCTATAGTACAAGTAACTAGATAGGTAGAACTTCTAAACTCAACACTGGAAACTGTGTGTGTGTGACAGTTGTGTGTGCAAGACTGAAGGAGTTGTGTTTGTTTGTTTGTTTGTAGGTGAATCAGTTTTATGCCATTTCCAACCACAACACTTCCCACTGCTCTACTTTATCAGTCCAGATGATGTCAGTCCCTTTATCAGCAACTTTGGCCAGCTGTCAACCCTGTAAGCTCAGTGTGTGTGATAAATGCTTAACACTATAGTGCAAATAATTAGTTTGTCAGGGGTTCCACTCTTGTATCCGGCAAATGTGCGTATGTTTGTAAGCAGAAGTATTTTGATGTTTCCCACCCACTGCCCTACTTTATCAGTCCTGCTGATGTCATTCCCCATATCAGCACCTTTGGTCAGCCCTCAGCTCAGTAAGCTCTATAGCGCGTGCCATAACTGTGTATCACTATGGTACAAATCGCTAGTTAGGTAGAGGTTCTACTTTCACAGCTGGCAAGTGTGTCTGTTTATAGGGCAGAGTATTTTGCTAAGTTTAACACCCACTGCCTTACTTTATCAGTCCTGTTTCCCATTCCCTGTATATGTTCATAAGTGTGTAGTAGGCTAATGGCCCAGGAGCCTTTACAAGCCTAGCACATAGAAGGGCCATGCCATTGTGCCACCTGATGTTACTTCCCAGTGCCTGTATCAAGTAGAGCCACTGCAGTGATCCTTGTGGTGAACAGTCTATTACCCAAACACTCATTAAGATTTCTCTGAAACAGGGTCAGCTAGGTGCTCTGCATGACATGTATGGGAAGTGTATTCCAGGGCATGTGCAGCCTCTTGGTGAGGGAACTGTCCCAACAGCATGTTGTGGCGATTGTGGTAATGAGGTAGAAGTCTCTGCAGTGTGTAGTATGGAGTGATTGGCATGTCTTTATATGTAGCATTTCTAAAACAGCTGGGTCAGACATGGCTTTGTAAGTCAAGCATAGATAGTCGCAAACTAGGTGATATGACACAGAGAATAGCTGGAGTCTTCTGAGTCTGTCTGAGTAGGATGTGTGTTTAATGCCTAGGCACCCCTTTGTGAGGTGCTTCTGTTGCCTCTCCAGCTGTTGCAGGTGTCTAGTGAGGTACATAGCAAATGGGCCATAATATTTGATGAGTGGTCTAATGAGGGAACTGTAGACAGAGATCATTACCTCTGTCTTCCTGGATGCAAAACCCTTGGTGATGCAATGTGCCACATAGAAGGACTTCCTGACCACAGTGGCAATGTGGTGCTTGAAGGAGAGGTTGCTGTCAAACTCTGTCTCTAGATCTCTTATAATGCCTACAGTGCCCATTGGTCTCCCATCGATGTGGTACTTACTGGGAACTGAGTGTTTTACCAAAAGGGATGATGATGCATTTTGTGGTGTTAAGCTTCTGGCCATGGTTTCCACACCACTCATTGGTCTCAGTGAGGCCTTTCTGTAGGAAGTCAGCATTACTTGTGGAGTTAATGATAGCCCCCAGCTTACAGTCCTCTGTGAACATGGTCAGCCAGAGTTCCACTGTGTTGGGCTAGACTCCTGAGAAGTAGATGCTGGATAGGACACTACCCAGTACTGATCCTTGTGGGACTCCACTTGTGACTGCTTGCCAGTCTGACTTGGAGTTTGCCATTGTCACACTGTGTTCTGTGAACCAGATTGCAACCCACCCACTGATATAGGGGTTAATTACTATTTTGGTGTATGGTGAATCTGTTGGACAGTATATTGGCAATATGTGTTGGCTTCCTGTAGGAGGTACCATTGTGCAGTAGCTCAGAGCACATCTGGGTATTGGCATGGAGATTATTTACATAATGATAGAAGGCCTTGTGGTTGTCTTTATTATTTGCTGCAATTCTGTTTTCATAGCTAGCTTTAGAGGATTTGAAGGGGATCTCAGCCTTTTGTTGAGGCCAATAAGGGAGTATTTCCATTCTTGGGACTTCACCTTATTTTGCATCAGTTTCTTTGTTCTGTTGTAGAGTTTGTTTATGGCAGGGGACCACCAGATTGGCTTCCTGTTTTGGAGGACAGTGTCTTGGTTCTATTGTGTATGGTGGGATCCATGCATATGTGTATGTGTTCGTACAGTGCATTGGTGTATGATTTGGCAGACGTGCAACTATTCTCCATTTGCATGGGTGCCGTGAAGTTAGCCACCTCTGTTTTAATGAGCTCAGTGTTAGCTTTGTATAAGTTTTTCATGGTGGTTACCTTTGCAGGGGGGGTGGGAGAGATGAGGATTTCCAAGGTGATTAGTTTGTGGTCGGATCTAACTAGGGAGGAGTTGACTATTGGTATAGAGCAAAGGTCGGTCATGTTAGTAATGACCAGGTCAAGGATGTTGGTACCTGTAGTTGGTGTACGAATGAGCTGGCCCAGGGCATTGGAATTAATGAATTCCTGGAAACATTGTACAAGTGTATTGGTATATGAGTATTTTTCCCAGGTAATGGAGGGGTAGTTGTAGTCACCCAGTATGAGAGCATTAGGTTGGACTCTATTATTTTCCAGGGTGCTTATGAAACATGGAGTGTGAGTCTTGGGATATGGTTGGGGCCTATAGCAGGCTATGTCCTGAATCACTGTCTTACTCAATATTAGCTGCACCTGAAATATCTCTAATACATTATGTTGGGCTACCAGTCTGGTGGTGTGTGCATCCTTTATGAGTATGGGCACCCCACCACCATGGGAGCTTTGGTCCAAGTTCTTTGGCCAAGAGGTGTGGAATGAGTTATAGCCTGGTATTGCAGGGGGGCTTTCTACTGCTTTGAACCAGGTCTCTGTTACAGCACAATTGTCGATATTCCCCATTTTAAGGAGTGCTTCAAGTGAGTCCATTATGAGATTTACATGTCTAGCATTGAGCAGCATGACACTCAGATTGCATTTGTTTGTAGCTGTTATGGTGGTAATTTGGTCTTTGGAACACAGCCTAAACAAGGCACTATAGGGGTGGCAAGAGCCTTGGCCAGTATCCGGAAGGCCAGGGGAGGCAGATGCATGCCATCTCTGGCAAAGCATCGAGGTATGTCAATCATGTTATCCCAGGCAGACAGACACTGGATCCCCTTGGAATGACACCAGAAATGTAGGCAATTGTTGAAACAATAATTTTCTGCTTATATTGTGGTATCATTCTGGGTGATGGTAGGTTGCTACTCAGGACTAGGGTCATACCGCCTGGGCTACATAATCCAAGTACACCTCCATGTATCTCTTCATGTAGTCCAGTGAGGTATGTCTCAGGTCATCCACATCACATGTACAATGACAGAGTCATATTTGTAACTTGTTGCGGGACCTGAGTGTATGCATTATGTGGCAGATCCTGGCACCCGACAGGCAGATGACTGTTACTTTCTCCTTATTCAACCTAGTGAGTGGGACATCAGTGTGCCTCACTATCGGGTCATCTATGTCTAGTGTGTTGTGAATGCTGTTATGTCTTAGGGTCTTTGGTTGAGTGGCACACTGTTTAGGAGAGTTATGTGCCTCGTGATTGGTGTTGTGTTGTGGTGGTCGAGTGCTTTTCCACCTTGGAGACCTCTGGTGTTTGGGTAGAGTTTAATGAGAACCTCCGTAAAGGTGTGTGTGTGTGTGTGTGTGTGTGTGTGTGTGTGTGTGTGTGTGTGTGTGTGTGTGTCTGTGTGTGTGTGTGTGGTGCAAGTGTTGACCTTCTCTAGACCTGCTATTCTGGTCTTGGCTGGAGGGTGTGTGGCTTCCATTTTGGATATATAACTGCATCTTTCGCAAGTCCAAGTGTTGGGAGGTAAGAGGAAAGGGTTGTCAGTGTACATGAGGCAGTTGCTACATTGCCTCAGGATGCCCAAGTTCACCAGGTTAATAGGAGAAAGCACAAGGAACTGACCTTTACACTTGCCTAGATGGGTGGCCATTAATATGTACTTGAGCTGTTTCCTTGTAGAATGTTTAGTGCTGGTAGCACTTTTGTGTGCTGCAATAATTGATACAAGAAGTCTGGTAAAGTGCTAGACTAGTAAAAGTGCAGGAGATGGGAGAACTAGCAGATCTAAGTGAACAATTGAAGAGCAGAATTTTTGGCACCGCTCAGAATCTTACAAACAGTTGCAGTTATGGCAAAGCTGTATGTGGACTAGACTAGTTACAGGAAAGGCAGGAAACAAGCTTAGACTTTTATTTTATTATTTTGGCAAACTATATGTGGTCTGTGTCCCTTAACATTGCCAATGTATGTGTTATTGTTGCCAAATTATCCACAGTGAGGGTAGTGACATGTCAGCATCATGCATCATACCTGCCTAAAACATCATGCTGATACAACGTCTGCTACACTATCACTTCTCCAGGCCTGTAGGAGCAATACATGACTCCACATCCTATACCTGGTGGATAAATTCACCATCTATGGAGGCATTCGGAACATTACATGCTGTAAGTAGTAGTGTGTTATGTCCCATGCTTATAATCTATGTGAGGCATGTCACATGTATTTAGTAGAACAGTACATAATGGTGGAAATGTAGGTTTACTAATTTGTGTATTGCCCGCTGTGTTGATGTTACTGTGTGCACATCCCTTGTGTCAGTCCTTACTGTGTGTATGCAAAGGATATACCATTTTATCTCCCTGTTCCACCTGGTGGACTCAGGAATACATACCACAGAGCTTCCATACACAATATCATGCATGCCCTCATCAACTGCATCAGGGTTGAGTGTATAGGAAAGAAATGGCAGGGTCAACAGGTGTTGACAGGTGAATCTGTTGCAGTTAATGTGATGGCTACGCTTGAGAGGGACCTGCTGACAGTACTGCAGTAACCTGTTCTGTATGTATGAGCCTGTGGTAGTACACAACAATGAGCTGACATGTCTGAAGGCTACCTGTCTGTGACAAGGGGTATTTATGCAAGGTCACACTGTCAGACAACAGTGTCTGTCACACACTGTTGCATGCATACACACCTGGTACATGTACATATAATGCTGTACCTTGCCTATGACATAGTCACTGTATTCCCAATCTGCCATACTCCCTCTTGGGAATGACTTCAGGGCCCCAGCCTGCAGACACACAGACACCTGTAACACAAACAGAATACAGCATGTCAGACTACATTCAGTCAGTGGTACTAACAGCAATAATGCATCCTAGCTAATAAGGTACATACACCTGTATGTGTACCCATAACAAATGCAAGCAGACAGCACCTTGCATAGTAGTACATACCTACAGTGTACTATAGTCACCCTGTGCATCAGACCCATATTAGAATGTCCCTCCATCGATGGTATGGATGACAGGGATGTGGCAGAGGTATCATCATATGCATAGGGTGTGGTGTGGGTTTGCCAGAGGCCTAGGCTGAGCCATACAGTTGACATAATTTGTGTGTGTTTGGAGGGGTAGCCAACAGATGGGCTGTGCAGAGGTGCTGTGTGCGTCTGGGGGTGACCTGCCTGTGATACAGATGTGTGTGTGTATGTATGCACACAGTCACGCCATGTGGCAACCCTACACAGGGGTACATTAGACAGCTGTGGATTGTACATGGCAGGGTGTCCCAGTCACCATCTTTGGACATGGGAACTGGTCCTGCCAGGGGTATCACTGGCACCACCAAGGCTAGATGCAGTACTCCTTCCTGATGGTGATGGCTGTCCACTGGATCTGTACCTCTGACAGGACTGGACAGGACTACGTGCCCATGGCCTGCTCTGTTGTGATGTGGACAGCACTTCGGTTGTGCTGGTTCACTGCCACTAAGGCAGTGGGAAGGTGCACTCTCAACTGTTAGTGATGACTTACATCCATGTGGCCGATGCTCATCCCCCACCACATGCTGTAGCACAGACATGCCACGGTCAGGGATTGCCAAGGTCTTATGCCACCATCTATTCATGATCTCATCAAGGTTATGTAAGTCACCATGTACCTCAGGGAGAGTTGCATCCACCACCCTGAGTATTTGTGTGTTGTGGCGTTCACTATGTGCCTGTGCACGACAACCTGGAACATGCGTCTGGTGACTCCTTCTGTGGCACTTGCAACAGTGTCCCGACAAGCAGCATTCCTCCTGCAAGCACCCCTGTCCATCCGCCTGTGTGGGACCTCGCCTGCTCTCTGGCTATGGCCAGTGTTTACACTCACACCTGCCATAGTCACCTCACTAGCCTGTTCAATGCCACCACCTGCCAACTGTCCATCATCTGTGGCCACTGGTGACAGGGTATGTGTGGGCATTTTTTCTGTGTGAGGTGATAGTGTGGACTAGAGTGGAATGCCAACCATGGCACAGATTCAGCCTCTGATAACCCCACCTGTACCTCACTATTCCTATCATCATTGTTGGAGTCTGCAGAGATACTGACATCAGTTTACAAAAGGGGGAACCCAAACCCCATCACCACCTGTGAGGGGAAGACAACATATGTACATTAATACCTGCACTTTGATGTTGGCTGGTACACACACACACACACACACACACACACACAAACACAGACTTACAGGTGAGGTGGCACGAATCTGTTACACAGACTACACATTACCCAAATGTTGACATGCATGACACATGGCCCTCAACATCATGCATTGCAGCCAGTTTTACTACATGTAACTAACAATATAGAGCTCTGGGATATGTAATTAGTGTTAGTATCTGATGGCCATTCACCAGAACAGACTGCACCTATGTACACATTATTGCTGTTCACCTGTATAGAACAGTGGCATGTACTACAGAACATACCTCACAACTGTACAGATCCTCACAGGATGTGTAGAAGTCTGGCTCATAAGTTTGCTCTATTTCTCATAACCCTGTGTTTCTCTGATACATAAGTGGGATGATTTGAGGAATGACATCACTGATTAATGACATACATTTGAGTGTCAGACCTCCAAACCAGCACTGACTGTATGATCATACAATTCCTGTACACCACCAACATTCTAAGCTTACAGTGGATATACGTGTACACAACCCTGTTAACATGACATGTTCTTGTAATATACAAGATGAGACTGCAATAATTCATTCAAATATGTTACCCACCTTTCATGTAACATATGACCTGTGCAATTCAATCGATAAACAAACATGTGTTATGTGTACAATTTTATGACTGCAATATGTACAATATGGTGATTGCATAAGTGTGCACACACTTAAAATAATACTTTGTTGAAGCATCTTGTAAATGACTTACAGCATTCACTCTGCTTGTGAAGGTGTCTATCAGCATGGCACATCTTGACTTGGCATTATGTGGCCACTCTTCCATGCAAAGATCACCCAGCTCTGTCAGATTGTAAGGGCAGCTCATGTGCACAGCCCTCATCAGGTCACACTGGTGTTTTTCTCTCTGGTGTAGGTCTAGGCTCTGGCTGAGCCAATCCATAACCATGATTGTGTTTAGGTGGAGCTATTCGTAGGTAACTTTGGATGTATGATTTGGGGCTTTGTCATGTTGAAGGCTGTCTCACCTCCCCATCCTCAGCGTTCTTGCAGGTGTCTGATGGATTTTGGCCAGACATGGGTGTTATTTGGAAATATTCAGAATTCCCACCACCATGACTGCAGGCCCAGTTCTGCCTTTGGAATGGCATCCCCAAAGCAGGACACTGCCACCAGTGTGATTCACCATGGAGATGCTGGTGTTCGGGTTATGAGAGGTGTTGCTTGTGCACCACACATACCTTTTGGTATTGTGGGTTTGAGGTCGATCCATAGTCTCATTGCACCATAACACATTTTCACACATGCCTTTGGGAGATGTGATGTGCTGTATTGCAATTTGCATCCACCCCTGGATGTTTTTTGGTTTGGGGAAATGCTTCCATCTTCTGACCCTACCTCATAGGCCAGACATATGGAGAGTACAGGAGAGTGTTCTCACAGGTAGTACATAACACCACTACTAGCAAGAGATTCCTGCAACTCCCTCATTGTTTCTGTATGTCCCCTGGCAGCCTCCCTGACCAGGTCTTGATGTGTGTTTTCATCATTTTTTAAGGGATGTCAGGTTCTTTTCAACAGCACTGTTGTACCATATTCAGTCCACCTTTTGACAACTGTCTCCACTGTGTTCCATGGTGTATGCACTGCTGTGGTAATGTAGTTGTACCCTACTCTTGACCTTTACCTCTAATATATGATATCCCTTTGCTGCTTTGTAAGCTGTCTGCAAGACATGTCTGTTGCTGATGCAGGCATCTGAGCAAATGTCATGATTATCCCACTTGGACAGCAGACTGTTTTTTGGTATTAATCAGAGTGCCTTTACTTGATGGCAGGTATGTACCCAAGCAGACTGTATGCTGTCAGTACATCACAAGCTGCTGCCATAACATGTTATTTAAAGGGTGTGTACACATATGCATCCAGCTTATTGTCAGGTTTCTGTACTCCATACGTGGTGCCCAAGACATTGAATGATTATACAGGTGAATTGTTCATTGCATAGCTCACATTACAGTTTGGAAAATGTGTGGACCAACATATTGTGGTCTCAGTTTGTGTGTGTATATATATATATATATATATATATATCACAAACACTTGGCATCTTAACAGGGGCATGCACACTCTTTATATCTACTATATGGCAGTACTGTTTCACACACGTCCCTACCTTAGGCCGTTTGTCCCCCCATTTTGTTGGTCTCTGTCAAGAGGTCTTGCACTGACAGGTCATGAGGTATGCTACAGGGATGTTACGTTGTCATCAGATAGGCCCCTGTGGTGACCACTGTGATGCAATGCAGTTAACCCTAACACAAGTGAACATGCACATAAAGCAATATGGCTATGAGTGACAGTTGTGTGCATGGTACATTGCATGGCCTTCACATGCCTGGGGTATTGGCAAACAACAACAGAACAATTGCATACTCAGCAGCTGCTGGCTGCCATCCCACATGCAGACCAGAGGGATCTATGTTGTTATGGGAGGGAAGTATTGTCAGCAGACCCACATGTGGCATTGGTACAAGATGGATGCAGTATGTCTGCACATTTACAGTACAACCCCCAATACTACACAGTTTTCTGTCCTTCACCATAGATGTGCACATCTGTGCATTAGAAAACCCAATCCACAACTACAATCAGACCTGACACATGCACGTACATGCTCTACAATTACAAGTATGTCTGCTACACTAGTCTAGTAATCTACACTGGGGCCTTACCTGCACACACCTTGTCCATTGTCTGGGTGCCAACCACCTCCAGTATGTGGGGGTCTGTACTATGATGTACGGGGATGGGCGCCCCAAGGTACCCGAGGAGTTCCCCTGTGGGTATCAGTGGGGCTGCATGGCCAGGCCCACACCTGTGGATGTGCGGTCCCTGGCCACTGCAGCAGCCCCTTGCCAGGCATAACATACGAGGTCACTTCATGCATGCAGGCCATCATCATTTACCCTGTGGACAATGTCATCCCACAGGCCAGTCCTCTCCTGCAGATGTTGCTGGCTCCAGCCAAACATTATGACATGGGTCTGTAGTATGGCTTCTATAATTATATTTGTCTCAGCTGCAGAGAAAGTTGACCTTTGCTGATGCGACATTGCACCTGGAAGACATGAAAAGGGAGATACATCACAGGACCTCATACATATGGCAACAGCATGTACAGTACCTGCACAACTACATGGAATACCAGTAGCCACCACTCACAACTACACCATACCCCTGTACTGTATCAGCACTGTATCTGCTTACATTGCACTGCTGACCCTGAGATGTCATATTCCCCCCAATGAGAGCTAGTTAATTTCCTACTTCTGTACTCCTCATTCATGTCTGTGTTGAGGGGTGGCATTGGGCATCTTCCATGCAGATGGGGTGTGGATGTTGCCTAGGCTTGGTGTGACTACAGTGTGTAATGGAGCTGGGAGCAAATGCCTCAGTTCATGTAGGATGCAGACAGGGATGTTATCAGGTGCCATGGATACTTACATTTGTTGCCTTTCAGTAGGCAATATGTACCTGCTCACTGGTGATGAGGGGAGGAGTGTGGGTGCTGTGCATATCCAGCTATAGTGCTGCTGAGCCAGGGGTGATGTTTGCCCTAAACCTATCTGCAATAGGTTGCCTATAGCTATGTTGTGTGTGTATGCGGTCTGATTGGCCACCATTACAGGGTAGGTTGGTTTATTGCATCAGAGATTGCAGACATATGTGAAGATGGCCTTGTGATTGGCCTTGGTGGCTGTGTCCAATTTATAGTCATAGTTAGCCGTACAGTACTCCACCTATGACCTTATATGCTTGATCAGACAAAGGCTGACTTGATGCCCAGTTGGTGCGTGCTCCTGATTTGCCCTGTATGACCAATATAGGAGTGGGAGGATGGCATAATGGTTAAGGTGTTTACCTTACAGATGCAAGGTGCATGGTTTGATTCTCAGATGGGATAATTGACTAGGCTTAAAAAGACCCACAAGGGCAGTTAGCCTAGTACTAATCTATGAATCTATAATCTATGAATCTATGAATAGGGACCAAGTCTGTGGTTTGTGTATTGCTGCTGTCCACCACAAGCATTCAACCTGCCTTGAGGGGGCTGATGTTGTCCTGTTGATTATTGCTGAGGACATAAAGCTCTGTAGGTACCCACATAGTATTGTGTTGTGGTCCTGGATGCAGCTGCTAGTTCCAACATATGACCAATTTCACTTGCCTGTGCGGGTGACATTACAGAGGTGCATGGGATACAGCTTCACAGACAGTAGGTGGAAATACCTCACAGGACTGAACATGTGGAGACAGACCAAAACATGGGGGACAATGCTCCAGAGTTTGGTACAGATTGTATGTCATTAGTGCGGTTATACACATGGAGGGGTTGCTACATTGACAGAGTTCATCTGGACATGCATTTACTGGGTGACTTGACATCTGACAGTGATATGCCTCTGACATACCTCTCAACTGGCATATTGTCCACAGACTGGCCATATGTTTGACTATTATGCTTGATCTGTTCCTCAAACAATATCTGTTTTTTGTGGGGTTGGTAGGATAATGTGAGGATTGTAGTCAGTAAGTGTTGTGATCCATATCCTTCAGGGATGTGATGTTACAACAACAAATGTAACAGCAGCTACAATTTCAGTTTGTAACACCATTATGTCTGATATGTCCATCTTTCCAGCCCCCTGTCCCGCAAGTATGCCATGCACTGTCCACCTGTCCTGCACTATGAAGTATATATCATTAATTACCAACTGCACTCCAGTTATCATGCTAGTGACCTGGCAGATTCCTGGCTATGCTATGCAGCGGTGGCCAGGGTTGTGGGTCCACACCCTAGTAATACTGTGGAGATCTACACATATGACAGTTATGTCTGTCTGGCTATTGTGAAATGACCCCCAAGATATTGTATCAGAGTTGTGTGTATATGTATTTTGGGTTAGGTAGGGAGGATAACAGCTGTGAATGCCATACATCCTTTACCTGTCTGACTGCATGCTGCTACAGTGGCTGGTGGTCTATCAGGTTCATATGCTTGTAGGGGCTGACTGTGAAATGCTGTGCAACATGTCAGGATTCCCAGTACACTGTGAATTGAGGCAGTATATGTAGGGGTAATGTGTGAGTGGCTAATGGTATGTATTTGCTCACACAGTATTATACTGTCGTGTTCAGTTTGCTTACTGGTGTGTCGTCGCTGTGACTGTGGTGCACTTGTTTGGGGGTATGCACTTTCACACCAGTGTCTGTTTTTCACTACTGTTACATCCCTGTAGTGCCTGTTATATTTGCTAATGCATGTGTACAGCCCCAGAGCTGGACCTGGGTAGCATTATGTCAGTCTTATTGTTGTCTGCACATTGCTCAGTAGATCAGTGTAGTTTCCCTCATGTTGTGTTAAGTCCACATATTCATAGGATGTCCAGTTGTGTGGCTAATATCTTTAGTCTGGTCCACATAACTGTTATGTATACATGGCACATCAATGGGATGATGTGGGGATTGAGGTCAGTAATTAATGTGAAGCAATTGTGCCCTGGAATTGTGATATTCCAGTTGATATATGTTAGGACATACACTGTCACTACATGAATGTTCTCAGCTTATCTACTGATGTATTTTGGACATGTCCCTATTTTCAGGCCTTTGTCACCCCACTTTGTCATCCTTAGTCCACATTCATTGCTCTAAGGGGTTTTTAGCATACCTCTCCTCTGCCAGATTTTTCACAGAATGCCCAGATGTTTGGACTATACTTTTGTTCAGTTACACAATTTATTTGTATTTGTGCGGTAAATCATGGTGATGTTCCAAGGATTTTTGTCAGTAAATAAATTACATGACATTTCAGTTTCCATCATCATATCCTTCAGTAATTGTCTGCTGAAACACACACTGTTGCTGTAACACGTGTCTTTATTTTGCAACAGCAATTTTTGAACTATGCCCATATATGTGCCCCACCCGCTTTTACAGGCTTTGTACAGGTTCCTTGCACTAACAGGTTGAGAGGGATAGTTCTGAGATAAAACTGCACTGCATGTAATATACATACATATATATATATATATATATATATATATATATATATATATATATATATATTTGTATTTTCTCTTCCTTTATATTTTTATATATGTATATCTATATTATGACTCTACGTTTTCATATATATGTTTCATTAGACACACACACACACACACACACACACACACACACACACACACACATATATATATATATATATATATATATATATATATATATATATATATATATATACAACACACAAAAGGATCCATAATGCTTTCCCCTAATGTTGTATGCCTCTATTGCATGATATATTTGAAAAAGCAACATTAATTCCTACGGCTCAGCTGGTGTAGTGGTACATTCCTCTGACTATAGTGTTAAGGGTCATGTCCACCACTTGGGACTGCTATTTTTTTTAATTAATATTAAATGACGTGAATGCAGGATATGTTCGTTAACGCACTACAAATTCTCACTGTTCAAATGGTGTAGTGATATGTTGTTGTGATTATAGAGGGCAGCATCCCGGGTTTGAGACTTAGCAGAGCTGACTAAGGAAAAATCTGTCAAAGGAAAAATATACTTTAAAAATGATCAGTACACGGTAGGTTCAGGTTAAGGCACTTTAATCTTGCAGCAAGGAAACAAAAATGTGCTAATACAGAGTTTGTATGACTAGAATCAGGAAATGCAAGCATTTTTATACATTTTCTAATAAGACATTGCCTCCCAAGCTGAAGTAGTAAATCACAAGTTTTAACATCATCATTTCGTAGTGATTGTTTTTGTAAATTTCTGCTTGTACTATCAATTTTTATGAGAAACTTCCTAAGAAAAACAGCGTGGCCTTGGCTACCACCGGTTAGATATATGCAATGTTACCATACAAAGTACTATGGCTAATTTGAGCACAAAGCAAGTATAGATTGCAGTTCATTTCTCATTACATTATAGAATATGGCATTGTTCATTCATTGCTTCCTGACCTAGCAGATAATCACCTGCTTCTCAAGTACATTTCCAAAAGGCATAAATATGAATTTTGCTGTGCTAGCAGTTACTAGGTCAGAGGGCATCTTGCAAGTTTCAGAAAGCACACTGCAGTTTCAAAAGCATCTTTTAGTCTCATATAAAACTAAGCTGTATATAAAATAGTGCATATAAAATAGAATGAAAAACGTATTAACTCATTTAGTTTCTAATTGGCATTAAGCACACACATTAATACATATTTTTCTGACATTTCCCCCGTTAATACTTTTTAATTCTATTTTCAAAAGGATAAACCGTTTGCTTCTTCTCCTAACCTCTTCATTCAAGATTTGCAGTTAAGAGAGTCATTCGGTTTAAACTTATGAAAGTGTTTCACTTTTCAACAACTCTTCAATTTCAGTACTTTGATACAAAGTCTCAGAAACTGACATGTCTATAAAATCTTTGATTAACTTTTTCATGCAGGGAATACCACAACAAATGCATGCTCCTAATAGGAGTAATCCTTCACAAATGGCAATCAGGATGTTCATTAGGATGGAACCCCACCCCCCAAACAGATTCTGGAAAAAGTCCGTCAGAGGGTTTGGTCATGGTCAACACTTGCTGCATCACCGCAAGATGGTCGTTTATCTCGTGCTGGTTGTCAGGAATATAGGAACAGCATTCTTCTTTGATTAAAGCGCACATACCACCTCTCTCCACTAGGGTGAAGTCGAGAGCCATGGGGTTCTGAAGCTCCACATTTCTCATAGCTTTCAGTTCATCAGTCACTAATTCGAGAGCAGAAAAAGTTGCATTGCTCATAACTTTGAGAAGTTTAGACAGTTTTCTCAGCTCCCAAATCAATTTTGCTGCGCCATATGCAGGGGCTATGCCTGCCCCTGATATAATGGTGTCACTCAAGTCCATGTGTGTCAGTTTATCTTTGTTTTTTACGGAGTTATGGTTTCTCCACCCTGCTTCGATTCGTCCCACTGGATTCTCGGGTCTCTTTATTGGACTTCTAGGTTTACTGCTGACCTCTCTGATGTTTCGAATTTTTCCCTGAGGCAAAGCTGCAGTGTGTCATATGGCCAGAACCAGGTAACCCAAAAAAAACAACTGCCGGACCAATTCTCAGGTAGCCATTTATATGCTTTTTTCCCTACAAACAAAATAACAATTCTCTTCTTTAGTATTAATATAAGCTTGCCCTGCATGAAACACTTTCTTATCAATAATAGAAAGCTGCTTTAAAAGAACAGGATTATGTTGTATTTCGTCAACATTTCTATGCATCTTCTCAAAATATGCATCATTGTTTGTATCACAAATAATTTTAGTCATACTGGCTTTAATATAACATTTATAAGAAACAGTCACATTGCAATTTCTCCAACCCACCTGAATAGTGTCATTCTTGTAAAAACATACAATCCCTTTTTGTGTAACAGGTAGGTACAATGCTATTTTGTCTTGTGATTTCTCAGGTGTAGTATAAAAAATCAAGTTTTCCCAGGTCTCATTGACCCCTAGGGGGACAGCAGTCATCAATAATCCCCCATATGCTGTTGGTATAGCTGTGCAAATCCAGCAGTTCGAAACATTAAAAGTCTCAGCATACACATATTTAATTGCTTGGTAAGTGTTAAAGTTTGGATGCCAGTCTATGAGTAATGCATCATGTTTGTTCAGTTCAACTTGAGTGGCTGGGAAAAGGAGAGGCCACAGCAAAAAGATCAATGTTATCAGTATAGCTATCAAAATAATCATGCAAATTTTCTGAGGTTGTTCTGCATCTCCGTTTACTGTATACCTGGTCATTTTGTTCTCGTTGTACAACAGTAACAAGGTTTTTATCCAGTTCAAAGTTCTTAACCAGTTTACAGTGTGTCAGATGAATCCAGGACACTCACTCTGCAATCTTGACTGCAGTGGGTGTCGACAGTAGTACCTGGCACGGTCCTTTCCACTTCGGAGAACTCCAGTTCTTTTTCTTCACAACCTTCACCCAGACCCACGTGCCTGGGGCTATTGCTGCATCCGATGGTCTGGTTTGTTCTTTATCTGAAGCAGAATTTAACTGCAAAAGTTTGTTATTCAAAAATCGCCTCATGTACTCTGCAAGTGAACTGTCAGCCACCTGCTCTGCAGGCATGAGAGGTTTCCACTGAAGTATATAATATGCCCTCCCAAACAGAATTTCAAAAGGAGTTAACCCTTTTACATTTGGAACAGTTCTCATACTCAACAGTGCCAGAGGTAGACAGTGCACCCAGTTCTTTTGTGTCTCACTAATCAATTTCCTAAGTTTGTTTTTCAAAACCCTATCGTGCCTCTCTACTAATCCTGCAGATTGGGGGTGGTATGCGCAATGGCTTTTCAGAGAAATCCCGAAATAACGGCTTAGTTGTTGCATAGTTTGATTTACAAAGTGTGTGCCATTGTCACTATAAATCTTTTCCGGTTTGCCAAATCTAGGAATAATTTCTTTAACGAGGATTTTTGCAACAGTAGCTGCATCTGGATTTTTAGTTGGAAAAGCTTCCACCCATTTGGAAAACATATCTATAATGACAAGGCAGTACTTCTTATTTTCACATTTGTTCAGCTCTATAAAATCCATACAGATAGTATGGAATGGATACGGTGGTGTAGGGAAACTCCCTTGCTTAAGTTTTAATGCGCCTTGTGCATGATGCTTGTTAAAAACATGGCATGCTGCACAAAATTTTTTTGTGTAGTTTGTAAATCCATACATCGTAAACACTCAATTCACTAACTGTACCATCCCCCCTGTTGAGACATGGCACTGCCCATGGCTCAACAAAGCTGCATATCTAAACAAGTTAGATGGCAAAATCGGTTTCCTCTCTTTGGAGATGTACAGTCCTTTCTCAAGGATTGCTCCTCGTTTTATCCACTTTTGTTTTTCTACATTTGTAGTAAGTGGCTGCATTGTTTTTAACATTTCTAAGTCTAAAATCTCAGATGGTTGTAATTCCTCACTCAAAAGAAATACTTCTGTAGCTGAAGCTGCTGGTTTTGCAGCTGTATCAGCCCTCGCATTACCTTTTGAAATTCTATCCTGTTGCTTGGTATGAGCTACGCATTTGCAAATAGCTACTTTCTGAGGTAACTGAATAGAGTCTAACAAATCTAAAATAAATTGCGCATGGTTAATTGGTTTACCAGTAGATGTTATCATTCCTCTATTTTTCCACTGCTGCACAAAAACATGTACAGTAGAAAAAGCATACTGGCTGTCAGTAAAAATATTCACTCGTTTACCTTTTGCCAAGGTACATGCCCTTGTTAAAGCAATCAATTCCACTGCTTGTGCAGATAAGTTGTGTGGTAAAGACTTTGCTTCTAAAATCTCAGTATCAGAAACTACTGCATACCCCACTAGATTCTGTCCTGTAGGACCCCTCCTGCACGAGCCGTCCACATAGTATGTCACCTCGGCATCATCCAAGGGAACATCTGTAAGATCTTTTCTAGGTAGTGTCTTTTGCTCAATCACCTGCAGGCAGCAGTGTGGTTTGCCATCTGCATGGGTTGGGAGCAAGGTTGACGGATTCAAAGTTGTGCATCATTCAATTGTCATATGAGCTTGGCTCAACAGTATAGTCATACAGGAAAGATGTCTAGCAGGAGAAAGATATGCTACTTTTTCTTGCAGTAAAATAATCGCGACTGCATGAGGCACTCTCAATGTGTGAGGGTGGAACAACACTACTGAGGCTGAAGCCTGCACTGCCATTGCAGCTGCGACTACTGCTTGTACACAGTGGGGCAGAGATCGCGCCACTGGGTCTACCTGTGATGAATAGTAAGCTATGGGGCGTTGTTTGTCCCATGCTGTTGTGTTAACACTGATGTCATATAACCTTGCTTACAATCTACAGTTTGGAAAAATCGTTTATGATAGTTTGGTAATCCTAAAACTAATGAAGAAGCTATCAGTTGTTTCAATTTGCAGAAAGCTGATTCTGCTTCTGGTGTCCACTGTAATAAATCTTGTGCTGCCATAGGCTTTTTGAATATCAAGTTGGTCAGTGGAGCAGATTCCAAGGCATAGTTTGGAATCCAACTCCGACAAAAGTTTGTAGTACCCAGGAAGGACATAATTTCCTTCTTGGTAGTTGGTTTAGGTGCTTGTAATATTGCTGTTTTTCTGTCTTCATCTAATATTCTGCCTTCTTTGGATATTACATATCCCAGGTATTTTACCTGTTTTTTTCCAAAGTTGCAGTTTGTTCTTGTTTACCTTGTGTCCTTGAGTAGCTAAAAATTGTAGTAATGCTATGGTATCCTCTCTGCATTCTTGCTGGGTGGGGGCTGCCAGCAGAATGTCGTCTACATAAAGTAAAATCTGACTGCCTTTCAGTGGGATAAATCCCACCAGGATACTTGCCATTTCCTGTGCGAATATTGTTGGACTTTCACAATATCCCTGTGGTAGTCACGTATATGTATACCTTTTCCCCTGAAATGTAAATGCAAACCAATGTTGGCTGTCAGGGTGTATTGGTATTGAGAAAAATGCATTGCTAATATCTACCACAGAAAAATACTTTTGTTGAGGTTTCAAATCATTTAATAAAGTGTGTGGATCTGGCACCGTAGGTACCCTAGGTATAACTGCGTCATTTACAGTTTTATTTTTATTTATTTATTTTACATTTGTTTACCGGGCTAGTCTAACTGGATACATGTCCATTTTCAGTAGAGGCCCGGGGAGAAAAGCTCCTAGATACATACAGCTAATCAACTTCTTTCTATCTATGAGTAACACAAATATGCAAAAGAAAAAAATACAAAAAAAATAAGCATAAACAGCACTAAATTACAGGATAAAAATAACAATTCTAGCTAAATAATCTGTATAGGATGCAGTTAAGTAACTATAGAGCTAGTCAGGTTTGGAGCAATGACATAGCCAGTGAGATTTGAGATATACTTTCAGATTGTTTTTGAAACTGGAGAGAGAGGGAATTGCAGAAATATCATTTGGTAGAAGATTCCAGGCTTTCCCTACAGTATTAGAGAAAAGAGAGTCACTGGCCTTGTTGTTTATTTTGGTAGTATGTGCTAAGAGTTTATGTGAGGACCTTAGGGAAACAAGGAATTATAGGGAGTGATTAGTGTGGATAGAGCAGGTGTTTTGGATGGTGTGTAAAGGGTTTTGTGAGCTATAGTTAGTTGATGGAATTTAATTAGGTTCTGTAGTTCAAGCCAGCCTAGCTGTTTTAAATTGAGGCAATGATGGGTTCTATAAGGGTTTCCTGTGGCAAATCTGGCTATGTTATTATAGGACATTTCCAGTTTGCTGAGATTGTTTTAGAAAGTTTAGTAAAGATGGGTGAAGCATATAGAAGAGGAGATATTAGATGTGTGTGTGCTATTGTTGTACGAGCAGAGGGTAGGAGAAAAGATTTAATCCGATACAGGGAGCCTAATTTTCTATTAACAGATTTAATAGTATTGTTTATATGTATATCAAAGTTTAGTTTATTGTCGATGGTGACTCCTAGCAGTTTAGTGGTAGGTTCTGGGGATATAATAGTATTGTTGGTGGAAGTGACTGAGAAATCTAATGTGGGGAATTTACTGTTGGGAGAGAAAAGAAGGAGTTTAGTCTTTTGGGGTTTAAGAGAAGGCATCTATGTGTGAACCATTTCTCAACTGTGTTGAAGACTTGTTGGGTAAGGTGTAGGAGGTCTGAAGAGGATGAGGCTGAGCATATAAGTGTGGAATCATCTGCATATTGTATACAAGAGGCTTGAGGGATAGCCAGGTGGAGGTCATTGATGAAAATGGAAAAGTAGAGGTCCAAGGATGGAACCTTGGGGACACCTAGGTTGACTGGTAGGTGGGTAGAGAGACTTCTGCCATAGTATGGCCTGCTGTCTTTTGTCAAGGTAGGACTGGAACCACTTAATGGAGGATGTGTCAAGTGATAGGGATTTTATTATGGTGATGAGAATTTGGTGATTCACCATATCAAAAGCTTTAGATAGGTCAATGAATAGGGCAGAAGAGAGTTTGTTTAGACTACGGTGTTTGTTGATAATATCTGTAAAGGAGAGAAGGGCAGTGGAGGTACTGTGTGAAGGTCTAAAACCATGCTGGCAGTTAGCTAGAAGATTATTTTGTGTTAAATGTTGAAGTAGTTGTTTATGGATGCATTTTTCCATAATTTTAGCTATAGGTGAGAGGAGGGCAATTGGTCGAAAGTTGGAATGTTCAGTAGATTGGCCACCTTTGTGGAGGATAATATGGGAGATTTTCCAAATGGAGGGATATAGCTTTCAGTAATGGTTCTGTTGATTAGGATTGATATAGGGTAGGCAATGGATTTAGACTAGTTGCAGAAATTCTGCAGGTAGTTGGTCTGCCGAGGGAGAGCATGGTTTCAATTTCTGAAGGAGGGTAAGTACATATGATGTAGGGATGGGTTGAAGTTGGAAGGAAGGAGAAGAGTTTGTTTTATTAGTAGGTAAAGTGAAATTATCAGGTGAGAGCTGGCTAGCTAGTGTTTGTATAGTGTTAGTGAAGAATGTGTTAAATTCATTAGCTATATTTATTGAAGTTTTGTCTTCAGTATTTTGAGGGCTAGGAGTGGTAGTTTGCCCTGGGTGGAGTAGTTGGTTGATGCTAGACCAGAACCTCTGTGGTTTGGTTTGATTTGCTTGTTGGGAAAGTAGGTAGTAATTCTTTTTATCCGATATTACAGCTCTTTTAGTTTGATTTCTTAGTTGTCTGAAGGTTTGTTGGTGGATAGGACTTTGAGTCTTTTTCCAAATTCCCCAGTGTTTGTTTCTATCTTTGATTTTTTGTTTGGTTTCTTTAGATAGCCATGGCGCATGTTTGTTTTTTGTTCTAATTTGTCTGATTGGGGCATGGCGGTCCAGGATGGTAAGAAAGTTGGAGTTAAAGTAAGTAACGGCATCGTCTAAGGATAAATTAAGTAGTGGTAACCAGTTACATGCTTTTAGTTCCATCTGGAATAGTTCTGAGTTAAAGTTCTTTTTGGATCTGATGCTTATTGTGGATGTTGGAGAGGGACAGTTAGTTTTATGTTTGATGATGTAGGTAAGTGAGTGGTCACTTAAATCATCTGGGAGAGTTCCTGAGTCATAAGTATGGGGACGGTTAATAAGAATCCAGTCTAATAGGCTAGATTTTTGTTGGATCTATTTATTCTGGTAGGGGAGGTGATAGTTTGGGAATACCCATATAGGTTTATGTGGTTAGAAGGAGGTTACTGCAGAGGAGGTCCAGTCTATATTTGTATCACCTAGGATGATTGTTTCTTGAGGTAGGTTTTGGGATAGCCAGGAGAGAATATTTTCCATAGTTGCTATATTGTTACCAGGGGTATGTATAAACAGATGATATAGATAGATTTGGAGTTGTTGATAAGAAGCTTTGTGATAAGAATCTCTGCATTGGAGTCTAGAGGTGGTTTGAGGTTATAGGTGGTTAAATTTAGGCAAGGTTTATATAGGATAGCAACTCCTCCACCTTTTTTGGAGGTTCGGTCGAGTCTTAGGATATTATATCCAGGTGGGATGATCTGATTGTCCTTGGTTGTAGGTTTTAACCAAGTTTCAGTTAAGCATAGAATATCAAAGGAGTAGACTTCAGTCAGGGCTTGTAATTGTGTAACTTTATTGTTTATGCTGCGTATATTAAGATGAGCAATAGAGAGAGAGTTAGATTTTTTAGAAAATATATGGGTAGGAAACATTTTGGAGTTGAGGGGTGAGGAAGGAGAAAGTGAAGGTCCTGGGTTTGGGTGGATGTCGCCATCTATTAGAGAGAGCATTAGGTTTAGAAAGTAAAGGTTATGGATTCTACAGTAATGAAATAGACATTTCCTGGGGTCGAGGTTATTATATTTTGTGTGTTGTAAATCTTGGACCATACACCATTCTCCGTTTGCTTTCCTAGCAGGAAATAAGGGTGTATTACATGGTGAATCGGAAGATTCTATCAAGACTCCTTCCTTAAGTAAGGCTGCTATTATAGGTTTGATTCCTATTTCTGCATCCTTTCTCAGGGGATACTGTTTCTTTTGAGGTCTAAATGCTGCTTTTGGCATAATAGTAACTGGTCCTGCTGTATGAATGAGTCCTACATCTGATTTCCCTGTTGACCAGAGAGTCTCTGGTATGTCTCGTAAGGCTTTTTCCTCTTCCTCTAGTAAGAGTGTCACTCAGCTGTCCTCACTTGCCTGTGAGTGTACAGCTGGGTGTGTCTGTGTTATCCAATTTAGTTTCTGCTTTTGTACTCCCTGTTCGGAAAGTTCTAACTCTGTCCACTTTTCCCACCTTGTGACTTTTTCTCCTAGGTCTGCCCATTTCACATTTTTATCTTTAGTCAAACTCACATGTGGTAATTGATTAGATTTGTAAAGTGCTAAGAATTCCTGGGACAATGAACAGCTCACTACACTGTTTCCTTCTGTGTCCCAGTACAAATTTCGTAATACTAATCTGTTAGCATGGATTCTAAACAGTTCTTGCTCATATTCTTTATCAGGTCCTGGTTTTGCTACAGTAATCCTGGTTTGCTACAGTAATATAGAGTGCAATGCAACAAATGCTGTTTATCAGTGTCAAGGGAGGGGGATTTACTGATGGCTACATTCATCAGTTTTTCGGTTACTGCCCCTGGACCAGTCGTAACTAAGTCCTGGCTGTACCAATAAAATGTTTCACCCTCCGGTCGCACTACAAAAGTATCCATTTGTCGCTGTGCTTTCATACCCTGCATAGTTGGAACTACGGCTATGCCAAATATCTGCATTAGGTCTCTACCAAAGAGATTCACTGGGCATTTTGCAGAAACAACAATTTTGCTTTTCTGGGTCATCCCTGAAACTGGGTCAGTTATTGCTATGTTGTGGGAGAGTGGCTCCCGATACAGCTGTCCATTAGCTGCTTTCACTAATATGTAGTCAAGTGATTCTGAATTTTCTGGTAGTTGGAAGGATGTATCAGGGTCCGTGAAGCCCCTGAGTCACATAGGAATTTAACTTCCCTCCCCTCTACCAGAAGTGTAACTTCCGGTTTTGTGTCTGCTAAGTAGAGCTCTAGGCTCAATAATGCTAAGTCCAAAAGTTCATTTTCTTCATTATCTGTGATTTCATGCACATCCTCTATTTCTTCTATCATGTCCTCTACCCCTTCTATCACATTTGCACTTGTCTTTTCTTGTTTATTCCTTTCCAGTGATTCTTGACTATCATATAGTCAGTCCTCACCCTCCTTGTCTTCTGTGGTTACCTTTTTATTTTAGTGACACACAAACCCACGGGTACTATCACTGGGGATGAGCTTTTGGGGACCTTCCCTTGTGGCCATTGTTCCTCCTGTGGAAGCATAAATAAAATTAAAGAATTCTCTAGTGCTAATACTAGTAAGATATTTGACACTCGTATATTTGCAAATTGTTCAACTAGTTGGGTGATTTATTTAGCTACATGCCATTGCCAGGCCTTTTATGTAGGTAAAACCTCACGGTCTCTAAGAATCCGAATAGGAGAACATCGTAGTGATATTCGCAATCACAAAATCAGTAATGCCCTGTATCAACATACTATTAAGCATTCATCTGCAAAATTTATATTTACTGTTATTGATAAAGTACAGGGAAATAGACAAAATCAGTTAGGTTGGCAGAGTATTCTTAGCAAGAAAGAAAAATACTGGATTATACACTTGGGAGCCTTATTTCCACCTGGATTAAATGACCATTTATAAATTACTATATATATTTATATGGTATCAAACACTATATCTTGGCTATATCAATGTATTTATGTTGATTTAGTATTACTCATACACAGTTTGTGTGTTTTTGCAATTAACAACAAATGTCTTTTGGAAGTGCATTTCCTTTAATAAATGTTCTGCATACTTTAAATTTGCAGTTAAGTGCTAGCCATTTGTCTATTGGCTAAGCAATTATATAAATATGGAGTCTGTTGAATGGAGTTATGTTTGCTATTTTTCCTCACTGAAGAAGGTATTTTACCGAAACTAGTTTGAGGCATGTATTTTTCATATTCATTATGGTGAGAGTGTGATATAGTGCCTTTATGACACTTTATTTAATTCAATAAAGCCTTGGGGACCGTTTGCTGGCTTTTGTTTGTTACCTTTTTATTTTGCCTGCAATCCCTTGCTAAATGTCCCTTTTTCCCCCGCATTTAAAACATTCACCCCTTTTCTTTCTCTCTTCAAAGTCCTCTGATCGTTTATCAGATTGTTTGTTTCCCTAGGTATTTTTCTTACCCTTCTTCCCAGTTTGTACTACAAAGACTTCTGATCCATCTTCTACTGCAAATACTTGAGTTTTCTTTTTCTTTTTGCTATCAAAATGCCTTTCGGCATGACTTGCATATTCAAGTAATGACTGTAATCTACTTGTATGATGATCTACCATGTGCTTTGTAATAAAGCTGCTAATGGGTGCAATACTGCCTTTCAAAAATGCATTCTTTAGCTGCTGCTCATATGGGGAATCATGTGTTTGGTCTTCAGGTACCTGCATTCCACAATGGTTATTAAAACATTCTAATAATCTGGCATAATATCTATCAACAGTTTCACCTTCTTGTTGTATGCAATGATTAATGCAAGTCCAATCAGCCCTAGGCTTCCATTTCTCAGAGATTCGGTATGTCAGACCTTTCACTCTGTTATCCAGTTCTGCGTTACTATGTGGGAGTGGTCTAAGATCTGCGTCACGGGGATTCCAGTTGCCACTGATCATGTGCCAATCTGGACCTACGATTTGTCTGACTACTTTCTCTACCTCCTCTCCATTCAAATGGTAACTTAATCTCATGCCCTGTAAGTCTTCTAAGAATTTTCTAAAATTAACTTTTGTATGGGGAATTCCCTCTGTGGCTTTCCGGATGTCTTCCGGTGTCCACGGTCTATATACTATTAGAGTTGGGTCCTGTCCTGCCTGTGGATTTGGTACTTCTATGAGTGGACATATCTCTTCTTCACTCGTAGCGTGTGAATTTTTATTTATTTCATACAATTCAATATCCCCTCTTAAGTTGCGTGTTTGAGACCTGGTCTCGATAGGATCTCTGACAAATGGCTTTGGTTTTGTAGGAACAGCTGGGTATAGCGGAGGTGGATCAGCTTGTCCACTCGCTTCATATTCTGGTAAGGGAAGCGGAGGGGCTGTTGCTATTACCAAGTTATTGTCTTTCTTATCTAAAAACATTGCTTTTGAATTTTTAATCTTTTGTTCCCTGCGGTTTGCCTCCTCAAGCCACCTGTGTGCCTGAGGGACTCCTAATTGTCGTTGCTTTTTTAGCTGACCTTTCGCGTCTGTTTTAAGTTGTTTAACAAGTTTAATAAGTGAAGGTTTATCTAAATTACCATCAAATTTGTATTTATTAATCCATTTTGTATAATACCTAACATTATCGGCACGCTGTAATTGCATATATTTCGCGTCTTCGGTTAAGGGCGGGTCTCGGGAACTTTTTGTGCACTGATTTCTCATGTTGCCTTAGCTAAGTTAGAAATTGTTACGTAACCCTTTTTATCACATCGTACCACGACTTACACATTTTCACAGTTTATCTAGAATAACTGCCTACCTATTCTGTTTCCCTGATCTGTGACAAGACAGCAATCTTTTTTTGTCCCTGATCTGCACTTGCATATCTCCCTGACAAAAACAAAAATACTGTAACAAGTCCCTGATCTAAAACAGAAAAAGGTAAATTTCTCCTTACCTGAGCCTCCATGTTTTGATCCCACCAGAGTGTTGACTCGTCCTCCAGTCACAGATCAGAAACAGTGGCTGGCCTCTTTTGAACGACAATTCAGTAGGAGGTCTTTCAAAGCAGAAGAACTGATGTGGCTTCTTCCCTGTACGGCTTCATGCCACTGGGCCCATCTGACCTGAGCTAGAACGAGAGATATTTCCAGCTCGAAGGACCAATCTGTCAAAGGAAAAATATACTTTAAAAATTATCAATACATGATAGGTTCAGGTTAAGGCACTTTAATCTTGCAGCAAGGAGACAAAAATGTGCTAATACAGAGTTTGTCTGACTAGAATCAGGAAATGCAAGCATTTTTATACATCTTCTAATAAGACATTGCCTACCAAGCTGACGTAGTAAATCACAAGTTTTAACATTATCATTTCATAGTGATTGTTTTTGTAAATTTCTGCATGTACTATCAATTTTTGTGAGAAACTTCCTAAGAAAAACAACATGGCCTTGGCTACCACCGGTTAGATATATGCAATGTTACCATTCAAGTTACTATGGCTAATTTGAGCACAAAGCAAGTATAGATTGCAGTTCATTTCTCCAACAGTCCTTTGTCTGTTTTATCTCTTCCTTCTGCAGCTGTGCGTGTTCTCATACTTTGAACAGAGCTAATTGTTCAAAATCATTACATTATAGAATATGGCATTGTTCATTCATTGCTTCCTGACCTAGCAGATAATCACCTGCTTCTCAAGTACATTTCCAAAAGGCATAAACATGAAATTTGCTGTGCTAGCAGTTATTAGGTCAGAGGGCATCTTGCAAGTTTCAGAAAGCACACTGCAGTTTCAAAAGCATCTTTTAGTCTCATATAAAACTAAGCTGTATATAAAATAGTGCATATAAAATAGAATGAAAAACGTGTTAACTCATTTAGTTTCTAATTAGCATTAAGCACACACATTAATACATATTTTTCTGACAATGTAATATACACATATATATATATATATATATATATATATATATATATATATATATATATATATATATATATGTATTTTTTCTTCCTTTATATTTTTATATATGTATATCTATATTATGACTCTACGTTTTCATATATTTGTTTCATTAGACACACACACATATATATATATATGTGTGTGTGTGTGTGTGTGTGTGTGTGTGTGTGTGTGTGTGTAATATATGTATATATATATATATATATATATATATATATATATATATATATATATATACATAACATACAAAAGGATCCATAAAGCTTTCCCCTAATGTTGTATGCCTCTATTGCATGATATATTTGAAAAAGCAACATTAATTTCTACGGCTCAGCTGGTGTAGTGGTACATTCCTCTGACTATAGTGTTAAGGGTCATGTCCACCACTTGGGACTGCTATTTTTTTAATTAATGTTAAATGACGGGAATGCAGGATATGTTCATTAACGCAGTACAAATTCTCACTGTTCAAATGGTGTAGTGGTATGTTGTGATTATAGAGGACAGCATCCCGGGTTTGAGACTTAGCAGAGCTGACTATTGTGCTGATGGGCAGAATAAGGTCTGATGGATACAGACTGGTTAAAGCACATTTATGCATATTATACTTATAAATGTTATATTTAAGCAATAACCCACGGCTGTATGGGTACTGCCGTGTTTACCCACAGTTGGTGTGGTTTAGTCACAAGGGCGAAGCCAGAGTGACCAAACAATGCCAACCGTGGGTACATCCAGCATTCCCACACCCAAGCATGAGTTATTGCTATTATACAGTGACATTATTTAAGTAAAACAATACTTACCTTTCTTATATAATGTCATTTTATCTTGCCTCCATGCTGCCCTTCCATGGTCTGTGGTATCCTGGGGCATTTCTGATGTACTGCGCATGCATAAGGGACATGTTCCCACGCTTACACAGTACATCAATGCTGTGCACAGGCAGTGACTGAGATAGGGAGATATCTCCGTATGTTATATGATTTGAAGAACTCGTATAACATAGTGAAATATATTAAAACAACAGAGATCTTCCTTTCTCTGTTGAAAGGAAGATCTCCATTGCATTTTTTATGATATCTTGCTATGTTATACAAGTTCTTCAACTTGTAACACATAGTGGAATATGTCAAGAAAAGCAATGGAGATCTTCATTTCCCCATTGCTATCTCTGTAGACAAAAAAAAAAACATAGGAGATATACAAATGGAAAAAGTCCAAGCAACCGGACCTTTTTCCATTAGTATACTCTCGGATTTACAACGGGCACTCTGTTTAGGCTGGCCACTTAGCGTACTCATTTTTGTATGTTAATGGCCAGTCACTGTATAATATAAAATAAATATTTTCATATGCATTATAATTTTACGTTTACCTTCCTTGACATCTCCCTATGTGCTTTCTTTACATAATATTCTTGTGTGACTGTACTGAATGGGGCACATGTGTTTATATGGGGGTTTCACATCTTTTCTACACTGACATCTCACTTTTGGAACTGCTACACTACCCTGGTTGACAAAAAATAGTTGCTACATAATTTACGTTTACTAAAATAATTTTAACACTACTTTCACATGGGAAAATAAGTTACCTGTTTTGGGACTCAGACCATGAATGCCTGCATATAAAGCTGCCTCTCTAACCACTACATTATCTTGGCTCAGAATTTTTACCTGTCTGTTTTCATTTAGCTCCTATGGGATGTTTAAGCTGTAATGTACAAACCCACTTAGCTACACAAATGGAGATCTTCATTTCTCCATTGCTATCTCTGCAGACAAACCCCCCCCACCACAGGAGATATATAAATAGAAAATGTCCGGACAACCGGATCTTTTTCCATTAGTATACTCTCGGATTTTCAACGGGCACTACATTTGGGCTGGCCAATCAGCGTACTTATTTTTTTATGTTAATGGCTAGTCGTATAATATAAAATAAATATTTACATACACATTATAATTTTACATTTACCTTCCATGACATCCCCCTATGTGCTTTTATTACATTATATTCTTGTGTGACTATACTGAACGTGTGTTTATGTAGGGCTTTTACATATTTTCTACACTGACATCTCACTTTTGGAACTGCTGCACTACCCTGGTTGACAAAAAATAGTTGCTACATAATTTACGTTTACTAAAATAATTTTAACACTACTTTCACATGAGAAAACAAGTTGCTTATATTGGGACTCGAACCGTGAGCACTTGTATGTACAGCTGCAACTCTAACCACCACACTCTCTTGGCATGGAATGTTTGCCTGTCTATTTTCATTTAGTTCCTGTGGGATGTTTAAGCTGTAATGTACACACCCACTTAACTACACTTAAAAGTTATTTAGGGCATTACAAACGAGGATATATTATTATTATTATTAGTTATGTAGGTTATATGGGTGTGTATTGTGGTGTTCTGGCAACCACTTGGGATTGTATTTGTGACATAATGGCAACAGTTGTCAGGATTCTGTGCATGTTTCATGCTGATGCATGACATGTTCTCTGTGGACTTTCTTGTGTTTGTGGGGCTGTGCTTGTGCTTATTTACATTTGGGGGATTTATCCCATTATGTGTGCATACCTCTCAACTTCTTTTAACAAAGATTCTGGACATAGCTATAAATAACAGTGGGAAAAAGGCCAAAATATAGGGACAATTTTTAAATATTGCTCTTGCCAACTTAAAAAGTTGATAGGATAACAAGCTTTGCATTGGCATAAATTTTCGGAATGGTATAATGTCTGTCACTCAAAAGTCTGTCATTTTTTTTTCAGCTTCAATCTTAATGGTTTTCCACTAATTTTCCACATAACCCATGATTTCATAAGAAGTGGACCATAAATATGTGGCAGATATCTGGACATTCTGTGAAAATCTGTACAGTTGTGAGGTATGTAGTGTGCATTTACATACATTTCCTGCTAGTGCAGGATGCAAAAGTGCCATATGGCACTTTAGCAATACAGGGGATGTGTCACAGAAGCTGGACACATCCCCTGTTTTGCTTTCCTCTGTCCATTTTTATTTCATTGTCCGTGGACACTGAAATGATCTGTTTTACATTTCAGTGACCGTGGACACTGAAATACTGGCATAATATTAGAGCTAAGCTCTAATATTATGTCAATACAGCTTAGAAAGAGCTATATGGCACTTTCTGTGCACAGGGAGTGTGTTTAGTGTCCTTGCACTCCTCGGACATGCCCCACTGCACTCGTACATGGATCGTGTCCATGTAGAGGATACAGCAGCGCACCTTCATACATATGCAAGGTGCGTTGCTGTTCTACATGGACACAAAGCTCTCCATACAGGAATAGCACTATTTCTGCACGGAGTTTCATGAATCTAGGGGTCTAGCATTATTTTCTGACTTCAGTCCTCAATGATTTGCCAATGATTTTCCAGAAAACCAAAATTTTACGAGGAACATACCAAAAATATGAGGCAAGAATCTGGACATTATGCGAAAATCTGGACAGTTGAGAGGTATGCTACCCTGGCTGCTGGTATAGTGCTACCCTCTGGGAGCAGTACCAGTGGAGATGGCAGTTTTGTCATCCAGAAAAAGCTGACAGGATTGGTGGAAGATATCATGGAGAGGAGCCTTGGTGCATCTATCAGCAGGGTTGAACAGATCCTATGTCAGATTGCAAAGATGGTGACGTTTCCAACACTGATGCAGGGAGCTGCTGCAGGAGACAGTGATGACAGTTCTGAGGGTGAGGACTAGATTCTCATTGTTCTCAAGCTGGATGTGGATGTACCATCAATGTCCCCTCCCTAACCCCAGTTATAGTTTCCCTCAACCTTTTGTCTCTATCACCATCCTTGTCTGCCTTGCACGTCCTGTATGTCTCTTCATGCTTCTTACCCTACCCAACCTACCCTATATTTCCTAGCAACTTTCCCAACATTCTTCTCTATCCCTCTCACAAAAAAAAAAAAAAAATAATGGGCACCTTTCTCACAAAAAAAAAAAAAAAAAAAAAAACATACATACATCTCTACTTTGCCTGTGTATCATCATGACATACTTCATTTTTTCTGATTGGCCAAACAGCATTATTCTGTTGTTTCATCCATCACTTATGTGGTAACTTTCCATACTCATAAAATTGTGTTTATAATTGTACATTTATGTTGTGACTAAGTAGATAGCTGTGGTGCTCTCCCACAACCATCCTGAAAATTCCTGATTCTTTCCCCCGTGTCCTACCCTCTGCTTGCCAATACCATTTTTACCAATGTCCTATTCACCCTTTTTTCTACATATTTTATCTGATAAAAAAAAAAAGTAGATTCACACACAAGTGGCCAGAAGTGGCCCATTGAAAAGCCTTCACTTTATATCCTCAAACTTTGTGCAGAGGATGGCATAGTGCAGCAATGCTGAGTGACAGGGAACACTGTTTAATTTCTTATTGCAAAAGCTGAAGATTTCATTTCAGTCTGCAGTGGCCTGGTTACTTTCATGCAAATTTGCTTAAATCTGCTGAGCTGTTAGAATACAGAGTAAAGGCAGTACTGTGAATTAGTTAATGTAACAGTTCTTAGGCTGCTGGATGAAATGAAGTAGGAGTTCCTATGTGGCTTGTTGAGATAATTACCCTGTTGCAGACTGATGTTTTTGCATAGTGCCATGAGTCCGATTACAGTTGTATGTCAATGTATTAATTCATGACATGCCATATTACATTCATATATTCCAATGCAAATGTCTGTATTTTACTCTGCATGCAGCATTTCATTAACATGACATTTGAATAGTGCAGCAAGACATTATTTACCAAAACATTGCAGCACCAGCAGGGGAAGTTATTAAACCAACCTTATCCTGCTTATGCTTTCATGTTTGTAGCACTCTCCTACCTCTTATCTGTCCCTGTAGCATGCACTTTATTGTACAGAGCATGAGATTAATGACAATCTAATAAGTAAGAGTAACTCACTATACAAATATTCCTACGTCTCCCATTGCATATTGCTGTTATTCCTCCCTGCAGTTGTCTCTATCCCTCTCTTTTGATCCCTTCTGCTTTAGTAAGTTGTCATTGTGAGTTATTTAAATGTTGGGAAGTAATAATCCCCTTGTGATGTTAATGAGGTAATGCTCACATGTATATGAAGATTTGTTAACTACTTTCAAGGGTTCTAACCAGCCATTATCTAAGTGTTACTGACTGTTTTGGTACACTATTTGATGTTTTCCTGTTAGTTAAATATTGTTAAGATCCATCATTATCCTTATTCTGTTTTATGCTAATTTGTCCCTGCCTCCATCTCACTCTGTAAATGTAGCATTATTCTTCCACCTCTGCATTTGTGTAATGTCTGGTGCTGGGCAACAAATGCAAATAAGGCTGAGTGCAAGTACTGTACTAGCTGAGTGCAAAATTTTAGAAACGTGCATCCATGTTCAGTTAAACACCTTCTTGACAACAATCTACTTGCTCCTACCCAGCATGGCTTTAGACCCCAACTTAGCACCGCCACTGCATTACTCTGTTTTACTCAAACACTAGCTGAAGCTGGTGACAATAACTTGTTCATCTCCTGTCTATTCCTTGATCTTTCAAAGGCTTTTGATACTGTCTCTCACTCTAAACTCCTTACTAGACCTTCTGATTTACATTTCTCCTCCTCCTACTCTATCAAGTGGTTCTCTAGCTGTCTCTCTGGCAGGCAGCAATCTGTCTGCTGGTAAACTGTCCTCTCTCCATTCCTCCCTTTAAATACTGGAGTTCCCCAAGGATCGATTCTAGGCCCCCTTCTGTTCAACATATTCACTAACAAGCTTCACTCTGCTACTAATCTCTCTACCCTTCTACAATATGCCGATGACTCCACCCTTATCACCTCTGCTCACAAAATCCCTGAACTTCTACCTGTCATTCAACAAACCTTAACCTCTGTCAAAACCTGACTCTCTGGTCACTAATTAATACTAAATAAAAATAAAATAAACCCCTTCTCTTTTTCCCTAAAACACTCACCCAGCACAAATCCTGTTTCTCTATCACCTCTCTTAATAACACCATCATCAAACCTGAACCCCATACCAAACTACTTGCAGTAATTATTGATGATGAACTAAAATTCGATACTCATATCCAACAACGTATAAAAAGAACCCCAAGAAATTCGGACTTCTCTATCGCAACCAGAAATTTCTCTCATGTTCTTCCAAACCTTCCCCACTCAGTCCCTTCTTCTACCCTGCCTTCTGTATGCTGCCCCTGTCCTTACTAATGTTCAAACTTCACTTATCACTAAACTAGAACAAACTTATCACAAAATAGCCAGGTTTGCCTCTAATCTCCCCTATAAATCCTTACTACTGTCTCACCCTTTAATCACTCCAGTGGTCAGAATTTTCTAAACAACTACTTCTGCCCCAACTTCACATTACACACTCTATCCTGAATGACCCCTCTTCCCCGCCCTTCCATCTCCAACCTAGTCTCCTACTACAACCCCGATCGTCACCTTTGTACTTCCAGCAAACTCCTTGACATAATAAACCCAATAAAAAATATATAGCAAAGTCCCTCTACAAATACTGTTGCACATGCTTGGAACTCACTCCCTCAAAACATAAGAAGCATTCCTCAAAAACACCCGTTCAAAAAAAAACTTAAAATTTTTTATCAGAGTGCATGGTCTTGCCTCTGTCTAACCCCCAACCCCCACTTGATCTAGCCTCTTCTCAACTTTAATTCTGTTTCCCTATTCTGCTGTTTACTTCCTTGTGCTTACCTCATATACCTATATACCTCCCCTCACTTCCATAACATATATATTCATATATGTATAAATGGTTTATCTATTTGTATGTACTCCACGTGTGATATTCTCTATATCTGTCAAGTGTTATTTAAACTACTCTATGTACAGATATGTTTCATGGTGGTTTTAATTCTTTACTCATTTTTAGTTTTGATTTGATTTTTATTGTAAAAATATGTAATACTTCTGGAGCTTTTCTCCTCGAGTCTCCACTGAAAATGGGTCCCTGGATCAATTGGACTAACCCGGTTAACAAATGTTAATAAATAAAAGTACACAGCTTATAACAATATGTTCTGATTTTACTGCCTTTGGATGCGTTTCTCTGTTCCGCTTCACACCATTGTGCTAAACTATGTTTGGTCAGTTTCATGTACTTTTAAAAAAAAGCTGAAGAGTTTGATGCACAGATTACAATGTTCAATAGGGTAATGAAGATAAATACATATTTTCATGTTTGCCGAAATCTGTTCTCAAACGTGAGGTATCAGAAGTATGTCTTCCTATGTAGCATGCTTAGATAATACTCTGGTATAAATGTTTTTCCTGCAATACTCTAAAGGTTCAAATCCAGGTGGATGAAAAATGCTTTAGAATGTTTTGTCTGACTCCTGTGTCTGTAAATGTTGGCTACACTTTTTCTTAACACATCATTATCCTGTTGCTATGTTAGTGTGCTTACTTCCTGTTATGAAGCCTGTCCTGTACTGATCTTTTGGAAAAAGTCGGCAAAGAGCAACATAGAGTACTCGTAATTCCCATCCTAAGTTCAGCACTTCAGAACATGTTTATGCATGCGGTAATACTTTGCCATAATCATTGCAATTCAGCTTGGTAGCACTATGCTCATACAGTAATATAAAAAAAATTATGTCATTGTTTTACAATAGACAGTCGATTATCCGAACGTCGATTATCTGAACTGTCAATTATCTGAACCAGCCTTCCAAAGTTGGGAAAATCATAAAGTTTGAATATGTAACCATTATACATATTTGCTTGAGCATGTTTTTTGAGCTAGTAGCCAGCTCGTTTGTGAAAAATATTCTTTATTGTCCACTGGAATCTCTGAATGGTTGAAAATTGTATTCCTGCAAGCAAAAAAAACAAAATTTTAGAATTTTTTTTTATCCAGTTCAATTATATGTTTGATTATCCCAACAGTTTGATTATCCAAACTACCCTAGGTCCCAATTAGTTCAGATAATCAACTTTCACTGTATTAGGTTGCACAATGTTTGCATATCTGTATTAATTCTGTCTACAGATTATCTTGATTTCAGAATGATTGATGTTTACTCAGTTAATTCAATTGTTTAATGTATGTCTTCTCTACAGTGTTTAAACTTACAACTGTGTTACAAGTGTGGTTAAGCTATTCTCACATAATCCATCACTGTTATTCTGCAGTGCACTGTCCTATGTATGACTTGCATGCTTGTCTTGTTAATACACACACTGCAAGTGTGAGACAGTACAAGTGCGAAATCATCCCGTCATGAAATTGCAAAAAGTCTGATTGATAATCCACTGGTTTACAACAGCAAATGTCTATGGCATCCTAAAATGTGGAATATGTCAATGTCCATAACAGTAACACAATCTACATAAAGGGCAGTATCTAAATTTTAGTAGAGAAGTATGTAATTATATGTCACAATCATAGTGGTGTTATATTGTCCTCTACATACATATCCATTTCTTCCACAACCTGTGATGCAAAAGACCATCTGTTCAAAACAGTGGATTTTCAAGAAGTACAAATGTGCTACTTCACATTGGTAAAGTGACTTTTCTCCTGCGATGCTTGTAGCTACTACAGTGCTCTCTCTTGATTGTGTAACTAGATAGGTAGGATGTGCAATGCTCATCAAGGGAAATGTGTGTGTGTGTGTGTGTGTGTGTGTGTGTGTGTGTGTGTGTGTGTGTGTGTGTGTGTGTGTGTGTGTGTGTGTGTGTGTGTGTGTGTGTGTGTGTCTGTGTGTGTGTGTGTGGTGCTGTATCCACTTTACTGATATATTATGAAATATTATGACTCAAACTTCTCCTGCGGTATTTATGACTAATCCAGTGCTCTCTGGATTGTGTAATGAAATAGGTAGGAGAATAGCTTTCAAACAATCAGGGAAAGATTTCAACAGAATCAGGGACAGACCCAGAAAAAAATCAGGGACAATCAAGGAAGTTTTTAAAATATTAATACTATTAACTTGAGACATTGGAAGAATAAAATAGCGTTAATTAATATATATTTTGTGAAATAAAATAAATCCATAGCTCTTAATTATTGTCATTATTTACTGAGTACAATTCATCACCTTTCCTACAAATCTGCCAATTTTAGAAAGGATTACGAGGAACAGAGCTAAAATTTGAGTCAAAATGAGGGATGTCCATCAAAGTCAGGGACAGTTCAGAGGTATAGTTAGGAGGTTCATTGCACAACATAAGAAACATGTGCTGTGTGTATTATGCTTTATGCTGCATTCACTTTCCCTGAAAAGAATACCTTTAACTCTTCACACAGCTCCCCTATGTATTTATTTATTAATTAATTTATTTATGTATTAATTACAGTTTGTTTTCCAGGATAGTCCATTGGGCTGAAGGAGCCTGTTTTCAATGGAGTCCCAGGGAGAAAAGCTCCAAGAAGGTTAAACAAATGAATTAAGCAACAACACAGCAAACCAACAAAATATATCAAAGTATATATATATACATATATATATATATATATATATATATATATATATATAAACATTTGTAGCATACATAGTAATAGAAGATATATTAACATTAGGTTTGAGAAAAAAATATATAAAATGCTTCTACAGAGAAAGCAGAGTATGTACATATGTATCTATAATTACATAATCTATAACAGTTGTTTCTGAATTAAAATTCACAAAATAAGTGAGAGCGAAAGAAGGATGGAATTGAGCAATTAATCGGAGGAATGTGGGTGTAGTATAATAGAAGGAAGTGAGGAGGAATGGTGTTGGAGGATAGGAGGAATGTGGGTGTAATGTAATAGTAGGACGTCAGGAGGAATGGTGTAGGAGGATAGGAGGAATGTGGGTTTAATGTAATAGAAGGAAGTCAGGAGGAGTGGTGTAGGAGGATAGGAGGAACGTGGGCGTAATGTAATAGAAGGAAGTCAGGAGGAATGGTGTAGGAGGATAGGAGGAATGTGGGTGTAATGTAATAGAAGGAAGTCAGGAGGAATGGTGTAGGAGGATAGCAGGAATGTGGGTGTAATGTAATAGTAGGAAGTCAGGAGGAATGGTGTAGGAGGATAGCAGGAATGTGGGTGTAATGTAATAGAAGGAAGTCAGGAGGAATGGTGTAGGAGGATAGGAGGAATGTGGGTGTAATGTAATAGAAGGAAGTCAGGAGGAATGGTGTAGGAGGATAGGAGGAATGTGGGTGTAATGTAATAGAAGGAAGTCAGGAGGAATGGTGTAGGAGGATAGGAGGAATGTGGGTGTAATGTAATAGAAGGAAGTCAGGAGGAATGGTGTAGGAGGATAGGAGGAATGTGGGTGTAATGTAATAGAAGGAAGTCAGGAGGAATGGTGTAGGAGGATAGGAGGAATGTGGGTGTAATGTAATAGAAGGAAGTCAGGAGGAATGGTGTAGGAGGATAGGAGGAATGTGGGTGTAATGTAATAGAAGGAAGTCAGGAGGAATGGTGTAGGAGGATAGGAGGAATGTGGGTGTAATGTAATAGAAGGAAGTCAGGAGGAATGGTGTAGGAGGATAGGAGGAATGTGGGTGTAATGTAATAGAAGGAAGTCAGGAGGAGTGGTGTAGGAGGATAGGAGGAATGTGGTTGTAATGTAATAGAAGGAAGTCAGGAGGAGTGGTGTAGGAGGATAGGAGGAATGTGGGTGTAATGTAATAGAAGGAAGTCAGGAGGAATGGTGTAGGAGGATAAGAGGAATGTGGGTGTAATGTAATAGAAGGAAGTCAGGAGGAGTGGTGTAGGAGGATAGGAGGAATGTGGGTGTAATGTAATAGAAGGAAGTCAGGAGGAATGGTGTAGGAGGATAGGAGGAATGTGGGTGTAATGTAATAGAAGGAAGTCAGGAGGAATGGTGTAGGAGGATAGGAGGAATGTGGGTGTAATGTAATAGAAGGAAATCAGGAGGAATGGTGTAGGAGGATAGGAGGAATGTGGGTGTAATGTAATGGAAGTCAGGAGGAATGGTGTAGGATTATAGGAGGAATATGGGTGTAATGTAATAGAAGGAAGTCAGGAGGAATGGTGTAGGAGGATAGGAGGAATGTGGGTGTAATGTAATAGTAGGAAGTCAGGAGGAATGGTGTAGGAGGATATAAGGAATGTGGGTGTAATGTAATAGAAGGAAGTCAGGAGGAATGGTGTAGGAGGATAGGAGGAATGTGGGTGTAATGTAATAAAAGGAAGTCAGGAAGAATGGTGTAGGAGGATAGGAGGAATGTGGGTGTAATGTAATAGAAGGAAGTCAGGAGGAATGGTGTAGGAGGATAGGAGGAATGTGGGTGTAATGTAATAGAAGGAAATCAGGAGGAATGGTGTAGGAGGATAGGAGGAATGTGGGTGTAATGTAATGGAAGTCAGGAGGAATGGTGTAGGAGGATAGGAGGAATGTGGGTGTAATGTAATAGAAGGAAGTCAGGAGGAATGGTGTAGGAGGATAGGAGGAATGTGGGTGTAATGCAATAGAAGGAAGTCAGGAGGAATGGTGTAGGAGGATAGGAGGAATGTGGGTGTAATGTAATAGCAGAAAGTCAGGAGGAATGGTGTAGGAGGATAGGAGGAATGTGGGCGTAATGCAATAGAAGGAAGTCAGGAGGAATGGTGTAGGAGGAGATTAGGCTGGAGGGTATACAGTGAAGAGATGAGATATAAGAATTAAAGATGGGTAGGTGGGGTGTGTGGAAGTAGTTGATAGGGGTTAGGATACGAGGAACAGAGAAGAGAGGCAGATAGGCTTTAGATAATTTGAGTAGAGCCAGGAGGGATGGGAGCAGGAGCATTCCTAGAGGGGTGAGAGGTGGGAGTGGAGCAAGGTTTTGAAGGTGGAGTGGTTGTTGTTGGTATGAATATGAGGAGAGCGTGATTTCCAGAGTCTGGATAGAAAGAAGGAAAAAGGAATTTGCCTGGAGTATGAGCTGGTTTATATACTTTGAGTAGGTTCTGATTATTTGACCTGAGTAGTCTGTCTGGCTGGTGAAGTTTGAGGGAGGTGTTAAGGGATGGGCAGAGAAAGGGTTTAAAGATAGGTTTATGTGCATAAGAAAGTTGGGTGATAGAGAGGTGGTGGGGTAGTTCAAGCCAGTTTAATTTTTGAAGGACATTACAGTGGTGAGTGGAGGATTTGGCACGAGTGGCAAATTTAGAGATTTTGTAGTAACAGGAAGCTAGTTTTGACTTTAGACCACTTTGGAGATTAATAAGGAGGGTGGCACCATATAGCAGGGAGGGGATGAGGTAGGTGGTAGAAAGGACATATTTAGTAGTGGGAGTAAGGTAGCGGTTATGGTGGTAGAGCAAGCCTAGTTTTTGGTGTGTTTTCTTTGTATTTGTTTGAAGATGTATGTCAAACTTAAGTTGTGTGTCAATAGTGATACCTAGTACTTTTGTATGGGGTACACCTTCTATAGGGGTATTGTTTTGGCTAGTTATGGAGAAAGAGTTCATGTCAATATTAGTGTTCTTTGAAGGCATGAATATCATGATTTTGGACTTAGAGGCATTCAGTGGTAGGTGGCTGTTAAACATCCAGTTCTTAGTAGCTAGGAAGGCTTCCTGTGTAATTTTCTGGAGCATGGGGAGGGATTTAGAGGAGCAGATTACTGTAGAGTTGTCTGCATATTGGACAAGCTTGGCATTAGAACTAAACTGGTGGAAGTCATTTATAAAAATATTAAATAACAGAGGGCCTAATATGGACCCCTGTGGTACTCCTGTAAGAGTGTTGCAGAATGAGGAAGTACATTTTTTCCACTTGACTGATTGCTGCCTATTAGACAGGTAGCTGGAGAACCAGTTGATAGAAGAGGTGGATAGATTAAAATGAGAGAGTTTAGACAAGAGGAGGTTGTGTAAAATTGTGTCAAAAGCCTTAGACAGGTCAAGAAGTATGGTAGAAACAATATGGCCCAAGTTGCATGCAGAATTGACAGTTTCAAGGAAGGAGAGGAGAGAAGTAGTGGTGCTATGTCCAGGCCTGAAGCCATACTTAGTAAGGGTAAGCAGATGGTTATCAAGCAGGTAGGGTAGTAGTTGTAGGTAGATGCATTTTTCTAAGATTATGGGGATAAGGGAGAGAATGGCAATTGGCAAGAAGTTGGAGATTTCAGTATTGTTTCCCCCTTTGTGAAGGGGTACAATATAGGCTTTCTTTCAGAGTGTGGGTACATAAGATTCTTGGATTGACCAGTTTATCAGGATGGAGATGGGGAAGGCTATGTCATTGGTAGCCAGCTTAAGGAAGTTATATGGAAGGTCATCTAGGGCATTTGAACATGGCTTCAAATTGAGTAACAGCTTTTTTATGGTAGAGATAGAAACAGGTTTGAGTGTAAAAGGATGGGGTTGAGAGGTTTTGTTGCTTGAGGAGTGTGTTTTGTGGGAGGTAGGTGAGTGTGGGTTACGTGTAGTATTAGTAAAAGATGAAATAATTTTAGTGATGGAGTTAATGAAGAAGGAATTAAATTGGGTAGCTAAGGAGAGGTCTGGGGTTTTAGGATCAGGGCAGGAGTTGACTTTTTTACCTGGATGGAGGAGGGTAGTGATGCTATTCCAGAACTTTTTAGGTTTAGTTCTGTGGTTGTTTTGAAGTATGGAGTAATAGGATTTGTGGTCAGAAGCTATGTGTTGTTTGACCTTGTTGCGAAGTCAGGGAGGAGCAGGATTTGTGTTTTTGGAAGTTTTTCCATGCATTGTCATAGAGGTGCATGAGGGTTATGGTATCTTTGGTTATCCAGGGAGCAGTATTATGTTTAACTCTTTTAGTTTTGATGAGAGCAAAGCTATTTAGTAGGTTGATAAAAGTAGTATTGAAGTGAATTGCAGCATCATCCAATGGCAGGGATTTTAGAGGGGTCCAGTTAATATGTTTTAATGAGTCTGAGAAGGATGAAGGGTTGAAATTTTTGAGAGAGCAAGTAGAAATATAGTTATGAGATAAGCGCAAAGGGGTGGGTGACCGATGAGTGAAGGCAGGGAGGTGATCACTAAGGGAGTCAGGAAGGGTACCCTTATTGGAGATAGTATGAGGGTGAGAGACTAGTATCCAGTCCAGGATGCTTCTAGATGAGTTGTTTTTAGAGGGTCTAGTAAGTGAATTGGTTAGCTGGGTAAAGTTATAAAGATTAATGTTGTGTGAGGTAGTGGGAGATTGAATGGTGGCCCAATTAATATTGATATCACCTATAATTATAGTTTCATTAGTTATATTAGTTGAGAACCAGGAGAGGATTTCCTCAAGAACTGGAATGTTGTTGCCAGGAGGGATGTATAGGGAAGAGATACAAATTATTTTATGTTTATTTATATTTAGTAAGGTCAAGGTTAGCTCAGCAGTACCAAATTATGGGATGGGTTTGGTATATGGAGTTATAGATAAGGAGGAAGAGAGCAGTTGGGCTACTCCACCTCCCTTCTTATGGATTCTATCATTTCTTATGATAGTATACTTGGGGGTTATTTTGGGGTCTTTTATATGAGGTCTTAGCCATGTTCCAGTAATAGAGAGGATGTTGGGGTGGTTGTGCAGAGACCGGCATGGAATTGGAGTATTTTTTACATAAACTTTGGACATTCAGTGTTGCAAAGAGGAGAGATTTATTTTGGGGAGATATAGGGGATGAGGGTGAACTGCTAGGGTGATAAGCAGGTGGTCTAGGGTTGGGTTGAATGTCACCAGAGAGAAGAAAAGATATAAGTTGATGAATGTGAGAAAAAGGAATGTAGAATATTTAGCATTAGTTTTAGGATCAGGGTAGTACTTAGGGTTTTGGTGTGACTGAGAAGGGGGCTGTATTACTTTTATCAGAGATAGGTTTGTTTGGAAAGAGAAACATAGCATTGTGACTGAAGAGATACGGGCAGATTATATTAGAGAGAGGTGGTTCTTGGAGGTGGTATGCAATGGTGGAGTGGAATGGGGGGAGTGGTGTAAGTTAGGGAGGCTAGTGAGAAGGTGAAGGCAGGAGAGGATGAGTGGAAGTTCTATGAGTGTGAGTGTGGTTGAATGTTTGGGTGACATGATGGTGTAGTGGTATGTGTGTTGTAGTGGGGTAAAAATAATGTGTGTATACGTTATAGTAAGTTTTGAATGGGAGGAATATGGAGAAGAGTGGTATGTGGAAAGTGGCTAAGGATGGGAGGAAGGAGTTGTGTATATGTGGTGGGAAATTGAGAAAGAGAGATGTGTAAGTGGGTGGGGAAAAGAGATAGAAGATTATGGGTAGTGAGTAGTGACTGGGTGCTGTAGAGAGGGAGTGGTAATGGGGCTATAAGGGTAGAGGTGGTGGGGTGGGTGGAATTTGGGGGCAGGGGAGGGGAGCAGAGTGAACCCGCAGGGCGAACGGAGTGGGTTAGAACACTGTAAGTGGCAAGAGTGCCAGAAACCAATCAGTCAGGTACAGCTCTGGGATAGCAACTAGCAGGTAAGTTAGACTATGTATGGCAGAAAACCATTAAAGGAGGAGAGAGTTAAGTAGTTGGAAAAAAGAAAATCTACACTCCCGTGGTGGTAAGGGAGTTTGTGTTTAAATGTACGGGAGAAGGCTGAAATAAGTCTTATTTGTAGATATTTAGATCGGAACGTGTGGATTATGCTATATTCATGAACTATGCCTTGTGTTCTGCTACCATCTAGTGGCTAAAGAGTGGAACGGCAATGTAGTAAATTGAAACGTTAAAACTATGAAATAGGAGACAGAAACGGGGGGGGGCTAGAGATGTTCTCAGAGTAGATCCACAAGTGTGCGAGCCACAAATAAACTCAAAAATTGCACGAAGAAAACAAATAACAGTTAGAGCTGTTGGCTAACACCTACACTTAGGGACTACTGGGTGGCGTGTCTTTGTTGTCCGGTATTAGGATTCCAGCTGGTAGTGCAGAAAATGACTCCAAATAGTAAATGGTGATGTAGTGGAGAGTAGGAAAGACAGCCCATGTAATAAGGGTGATTCGTCCAAGACTTGAGGACTACTGGGTGTCCCACCTATTCCTGAAACATCCTCTCTAAAATACACTGATAAGGTTATCCTGACAAAAGTGCCATCTTTCCCCATATTAAGTCTATGGACACACCTCACGTTATTCCTCATGTGACATCACTGAGGGATACACTAAATCGATTTGGGCCATGTTTTAAAAGTTCATAAAACAATTTGAGGCATGCTTTGCTGTGAGTGCTCCTGTAGCATGTGCAATGAGTACTGGCTTTTAATACCATACCTATACAGATAGACTGTAGTTCAGTTTTTGGGACAGTGTGTGTATTACATGATGAAAACAGCTATCTTGCCAAAGAAGCTTTGATATGGTATTGCTCACTGTTGTGTGGGCAGTAACATATGTAGCTCCAGTCTAGCATTCTGACAAAATTTGATTGTTCATGTTATATTTGTAACATCTTTCTTAATGCACACATTCAGTTCAGTTATTTGTGACAGCCACTGTTGCTATCTGATGTGGCACAAGCACTCAGTGCAGAGATCTGGAAAGAGCCTAGGATAATAGACAAGGGTTTGAATCTGGCAACATCTGTCTATCAGACAACTGTGTCAGACAGCACTGGCTTACACACAGACAATAGTAATGGCACAGTCATAGGGCCACATTTATCAGGCCTTGTCCTACAAGGTAGGGCATCCATACTCTTATGATAGGAAAATGCTGTAAACCCTTCAAAGCTGTTCTTCATGACATAATCAATATGCATATTCCTATGGCAGCTATGATTATTGTGCATCCCTCTGATCTCTCTCCTGACATGTGTTTGGAAATGACATGGTGTGAATGATTATTATGTCATTCATTGCTCAAAGGTGTTACTTCCCAAAATAATTATGCTCTGTATTGCATGTCTTAATCCAGACATTTTTTTTTATTATTGTGATTGTTTTCGTAACACTTGTGATGATAGGAGATACTGGCAGCCATGCCAGGAAAAGTGAAGTAGTGGATGTGTAACATATGCCAGCACAGCTAGCTGGATTTTATAAATAACTATATGTTATTTGTATATCAAACTGATTTGTTCAGATGCTTGTATTAAAATGCATTTGTGAGGTTTGCTTGTATTAAAAATATCAACAGTGTTCCCTGCTGGAAGGAAAAGAAATGTACATGCATTATTGTAACTGAATGAAATCTATACATTGTAACATCATATACTGGACTTTGAAAAATATTCTTGAAATTAAATTACTTTATGGGTCAAGCCATAAAGATGTTATCCCACAGTTTTGAATGAAGCCAGAGATGCAATGTGTGTACTAGAGAAGAAGTTGTAGCTCCTGTTGGAAGAGTGGAATGGTTTTATGGTTTTATGACTTCCAGCAGCTGCACCACATCTGAGCAATGCTCTATCTGTGTGTATGGTAACATGTATGTGCTAAACTCTGACAGCATCTGGTATTCGGAGGTTGCATGGGAACTAGAAGTCAGATGACCAGATGCATGTAATGTCATTCTGTACTGAAATAATGTTTTTAATATTAGAAGAGACTGAAGTCTTAGGAGAATTATGCATTCTGTCTTGGATCTGACAACATAAATGACTCGCCCATCTTGCCTTTCTCTATTCAGTAAGTAGGAACAGTAATTCTTTTAGTCAATCAGAACTAGATAGTGAGCCTAGCTAAATACTGTTTTTGTATAACTGTGTGAAACTTCCCACCTGTGTTAATTTTAATATTTTTTGTGACTGAAACTCTGATGTTTACTGTAAATAGATATTTAGCATTCTCATGTTCTTTTATTATTTATTATTATTTTTTTTTTAATTCTCATCGTGGTTGGCCCTTTTTAGAAAATATTTCAGCTTTGAGATTATTTACATATATTTATGTGGTAACAACTCTGGCCACTCCTGAAAGCCTTGCTATTTGTTCAGCATTACCATTTGTATTAATATTAACTTCACTCAGTATAATTGGATACCCTTTTAAGAGTCTTATAGTAACTGACTGGTGGCAATGAAACTACCTTATAGTCTGGGCAAAAAGTGGCACACCTAGTAAATCTGTGCAGCATTTCCCAGGTGTGTGTGTGTGTGTTTGTTTGTGTGTGTAAGTTGGCTAATTAAATCTGAAGTAGGGTGTGTGTCAGCCACTTGGAGCAGGGACAGAAATCACTGGTTTCACAGTGCCAGTGGGGCATCATACTGGGGACCTGGGAAGAGACAGATATAGAGAAAGCCAGACTCTGTGCTGAGTGTGTTCCCCATGTGCTCTAAAGGTAAACTGTACTTAATGCAGTTTCCATTTCTATTCCATGTGCATGTCCATCTCCAGTATCAGTGGTGAGGATACAGGCTGTTTGATTATTACCCCAGAGTTGGGAAGTCACATACTGGTGAGCAGTGGTGTAGATATTGAACTTCTGTAGCCTGTAAGCAGTTGTCAGTAAAGGTGTGCATTCTCTCAGCAGCCACAAGGTAGACATTCAGAGTTTCATATCATAACAGCTTTATTCTTTTATTTTTTAGTTTAGTTTTGTCAGGGACAGCAGGCAAAGATGTTTGCAGGGGATTATGGCAAGCTGACAAAGAACCAGTTGGCCAAGCTGTGTGAAGGTAAAGGCCTGGTATATGCCAACTTGACAAAAGAGGAAATTATTTCAGCCTTAATCGCAGTTCAGACCAGCAACCAGGAGAAACCAGTCTGAGTATGGGAATTTGCAGCCCTCAGAAACAGGACAGTTCACCTTTCCTCAGAGGACTTAAAAATCCATCTGGAGTTAAGACTTGAACTGGAGGCCAAACATTGGGAATTAGAATCAGTAGAGACTGTGGAATTTGGAGGCTGAAGAAAATGAGAAGCAGCTTCAACATGAGAGGGAGATTCTGACTCTTTGCCAGGGTCATGGAGGTAATGGGAGGGGTGTAACAGAATACCAGAAGCAGTAAAGGCCAGGAAATCTTTTCCACAATTTACAGAGAATGATAATTTTTCTAGTTTTATTCATATATTTGAAAGGGTACATAAACAGTGTAATGTTTACCAAGGGCTCTGGGTACGGTTCCTGACCCCCTTACTCTATGGTAAAGGTGTTACTGCTGTGTCCAAATTGTCAGATATTGAATGTTTACATTATGTCGAAGTCAAATGTTTTGTTTACCAGAATCTTTTAAGTTAACACCTGAAGCTTACAGGAAAAAGTTTTGTTCATAGGTGTGTACTAGGCTAATGGCCCTGGAGCCTTTACAAGCCTAGCCCATAGGATTACCCTGGCATCATGCCACCTGACCTAAGCTCCTGGTGCCTCTTTGTGAGCATAAACACAAGGCAGATGAAAGTGTGTGTGATTATATTGCTAAGTTAAGCACTTATTTTCCTAGGTGGGTGAGTGGGTGTCAGGTCACCACTTTTGAAGGGCTGGCAGACCTTTTGGTGAGGGACCAAGCCCTTAACACTGCCTGAGGACATTAGAATATGGTTGGCAGACCAATAATATAACTATGCAGATGAGCTGAGGAAGAAAGGGGATTTCTACTTAGCAAGCAGGACATCTCTGCACAGGAAAGGGATACCCAGTGCTGCACATGGATATAAGGGAACCCATGGTGAAAGCCTAAACCACCCCAACAGATTCCCTCAATAACAGAGGAAGCCACTAGTTCAGGTACATGGCCAGGATCAAGGGTTAAATGTTTTAAATGTAACTAGTGGGGCCATGTAGCATATAGATGTCCATGGAGGCAAGGTGGGGGTGCCAGCAAGTGGAAATAAGAGTATGCCAGTAGTAAGTTGTCTGGAGGCAACAAGGGTACCAAACTATCACAAGAGGATAGATACTATTTTAGTGGATGGAAAACGGACCACTGCTAAGAGAGACACAGCATCTGACATAACCATTGTGAAGCATGAGTAGTTAAAGAAGAACAGTACTTGCTTGGGCAGTCCATTCCAGTCCTTTAGGAGGCACCCCATTACAAATGCCTTTGGCCAGGGTTCATCTTGACTGAAAGGGTGGAAAAGGAAGCAAGCAAGTAGATGTTTTTGAGGATATCCATGCAGATGTCTTGATAGGAAATGATTTTGATAATGCAGTACTTTTTGTGCAAGCAGTTACATGCAGTCAGGTTTGGAGACAGGCATATGGGTCTGCTACCCTGGGAAGACTGAGATAGACATAGTACCTGAATCCAGGGCTGGTGAGATGGCTATTTCATGGAGGGATCTACCCTGTAGCAGTGAACCTGAAGGTGAGCCACAGCTGCTGGTAGGTACTGATTTTCCTCTGAACAGAGTGACTGCAAGGGCAGAGGTGAGTGGTATTACCCAGGCTGACAGTGAGGCACCACTGTCAGAAGATACCAGACTTCCTGTGGAAGGAGAGTTTGGAAGAGACAGAAAAGTAGAGCTGAGATGGGCTCAGCTCTTATACCCTGCACTTAGAGGCTTGAGGGAGGTACCTAAGGATGCACCTGATTTTCAGGAAAGGGGGAATCTGAATAGTGGTACAAAGGGTTACTGTATAGAGAGAGTGGACCCCTGAGGGATTGCTAGAGGGTGAGGCAATACAGCATTTGGTAGTGCATAGAGCCTACCATCTAGTACTTCTAGCCATAGACGATGACATTCCTTTTGCAGGTCATATGGGCATAAAGCATACCAAGAGACTTATTATGTAGAATTTTTATTGGCATGGGATTGCAAGGGATGTAACAGGGTATTGCAGGACATGTGATCAGTGCCAAAAAGTAGGCAAGGCAGGAGACAAGGTCAAAGCTCCTTTGATGCCTTTGCCTGTTATTGAGACGCTGTTAGCTATGGATGTTGTCGGACCTCTGAGTACCCCAAGCTCCACAGGTAAGAAGTATATCCTGATGGTAGTAGATTATGCTACTATATACCCTGAGGCAGTGACTCTGTCCTCCATTGAGGCAGAGAAGATGTCAAATGCATTGTTAGAGATTTTCAGCAGTGTAGGTTTCCCGAGAGAAATACTGACTGACAGTGGTGCCAGTTTCATGTCAGACCTGCTGACCTGTGGAAGCACTGTGGGGTGAAGCACCTAAAGATCACCCATTTCACCCCCAGACTAATGGTCTTGTGGAGAGGTTAAACTCTTCACTAAAGACCATGCTATGGGCATTCTCAAACCAGTTTAAGAGGGAGTGGGACAAATATTTGCCTCATCTGCATTTGCTTGCAAAGAGGTACCCCAGGAATCCAAAAGGTTTTCACCCTTTGAGTTGCTGTATGGACATGGTGAAGGGACCTTTAGAACTGATTTGTGATGAGTGGGAGGGTGAGTGTGAATCCCACAAAGAGTCTGTTGTGGCATATGTCCTACACCTTAAGACAAGGCTCAGGGAGCTCATGAGCTTGGCCCAGGAGAACCTGGCAGAAGCCCAATAGCTGAAAAGAACTGGTATGACAGGAATGTTTGAGCCAGACAGTATGCTGTGGGGCAGCAGGTGATGGTTCTCATTCCTGTCAGACACAATAAGTTGCAGGCTGCTAGGGAGGGACCCTTCAAAGTGGTAAGGAAGGTCATTGATGTAAACTACATGGTAGAAATGCTAGGCAGGAGGCAGGGGCACAAATTGTACCATGTTAACATGATGAAACGTTACCATGATAGGGAGGCCCTGGTACTGAGTATTTGCAGTATGAAGCAGAAGGAATCAGGGGAATTTCTGGCTATAGTGAGCCAGCCAACAAAATGCCAAGTTATTATGGTGGAGCCCAGGGTTTCAGGCATATTATATGACAGTGCAGCACTGTAATGGGGTTAGCAATGTCAAGACAGATGGGATCTCAGGGCAGGGTATGGAGTATTGTATTCCCAGATAGGGTCATTTGTCTCAAGTAACATTTCTCAAGGGACACTTGAAAAACTAGCTTTAGTCTTCAAAGGGGTGAGAGATGTGATGAAAAGAGGAACTGCTAGCCATGCCAGGAGAAGTGGGGTAGTGGATCTGTAGAACGGCTAGCTGGAATTTTGTAAATATATGTAATTTGTATATCAAACTGATTTGTACAGATATTTGTGCTGAAAATGTATTTGTGAGGTTTGCTTGTGTTAAAACTGATCAACAGTGCACCCTGCTGGAAGAAAAAAGAATGTACATGTATTATTGTAACTGAATTAAATTTATACGTTTTAACAGCTCATAGTGGAAGGGAAGAGGTTAATCTGTCTGATTTTGAAAAATATTCTTGAAATTAAATTACTTTATGGGTTAAGCCATAAAGATGTTATCCCACAGTTTGAATGGCGCCAGAACACAATGTCTGTACTAGAGAATATGTTGTAGCTCCTGTAGGAAGAGTGGAATGGTTTTATGACTTCCAGCAGCTGCACCACATTTGAGTAATGCTCTATCTGTGATTATGATACAATGTAGGTGCTAAACCCTGACAGCTTCTGGCAGTGGGGGGTTGCATAGGAACCAGACGTCAGATAACCAGATATATGTGATGTAATTATGTACAGAAATAATGTTTTTAATATTAGATGAGACTGAAGTCTCAGGAGCATTCTTTATTCTGTTTTGGATCTGACAACAATGAGCACTCACCCATCTTGCTTTGCTCTATTCAGTAAGTAGGAACAGTAATTACTTTACTCAATCAGGAATAGATGGTGAGACTAGCTAAATACTGTTTTTCTATAACTGTGAAACTTTCCATCTGTGTTATTTTTAATATTTCTTGTGTCTGAAACTCTGGTGCTTGCTGTAAACTGATATTTAGTATTCTCATGTTCTTTTATTATTTATTATTAATTATATTTACAATTCTCATTGTGACTGGTCCTTTTTAGAAAATATTTAAGCTTTGAGAGTATTTGCATATATTTATTTGGTGACAACTCTGGCCACTCCTGAAAGCATTTCTGTTTGGGCAATATTACCATTTGTATAAATATTAACTTCACTCAATATAACTGGATACCCTTTTCAGATCCTTATAGTAACTGAATAGTGTCAGTGAAACTACTTTATAGTCTGGGCAGACAGTGGCATAGCTAGCAAATTTGTAACAGCCTTTCCCGGGTGTTTGCGTGCATGTGCAAATTAAATCTCTAAAGAGTGTGTGTGTGTCAGTTACTTGGGGCAGGGCATGAAGCACTGAATTCACAGTCCAAGTGGGGAGACTTACTGGGGACCTGGGAAGAGACAGATAAAGAGAAAGCCAGACCGCAGGCTGAGTGTGTTCCCTGCATGCTGTTAAGGGAAATTGTACTTGATGTACAGAGGTCTGCATCTGAAAATACTGTGTGTTTCCATTTGTATTCCAAGTGCACATCCCTCTCAAGTGTCAGTGGTGAGGATTCAGGCTCCTTGATTATTGTCTCTGAGTGAGGACATCACAACACTTTACAGCTTAATTGCAGATGAGGGCTTCCATAAACATTTCTTACTGTATAGCATGCAGCCACACCATCAGAAATTGATTGGTCCTTATTTATAACATTTCCTGTGAGTTGGTGCTGTGAAATTGCTGTTATGTTACTGTTCCATGTAATTCCATTTGAGCCTACCCAGTATAATGATGTCTGAGAAGTTTACAAATTAACAATGTAAAACTTGAAATTATGAAATATCATTTGAGTTTTGCTGTCATTTATCAGCTTAGTATGTTGTGTGTTATTATGTTATGATTTAGCATTTACAGGAGTAGATGATGCTTGTCTATTAAAAGTCTATAGGTGGTGTGCTCCTTTCCTATGGGTGTCACCTACATTTATTTGCAAAAACATGTTCAGTTGTGATGTACATGCCATTACCACTGTAAACTCCATTTGTTCTTGTACATACTTGTTAGGGTAGAGAATACAGTTGCATTGTCATATTGCACACATAAATTCCCTATATATACATCTCTGTGGCTGACAAAGTTTACTGATGACTGCAAATTGCGAGTGGTCATAGAATCCCCAGATGATGTCAGCTTCCTACAAGAGGGTCTCACACAAACAAATAATTGGTGCCAAAGTTATGGCCTTAATCTCAATGCAAAAAAAAATGTATTATCATCCCTTTCAGTAAGAGCAATGTTCCTACTAACTACCACATCAATAGCAATACCCTAAGTATGAACTCAGTGGTGAGACCTGGGCACACAGCTTGAAAGTAACCTTACCTTTGATCATCTCTCCACAATGGTAACAAGGGTATTCCATATTGTTCATCCCATAAGTAAGGGCAATGCCTCCAGAAAAAAAGAAGTTATAACCTCATTGTACTCTTCCCTCATCCGGCCAATAATTGAGTGCAACATCCCTTTTGGTATGTACCTTTCCAAGCACCTGTAGCAATTGGAGAGACCACAAGCGTTCCTCACAAGGAAAATTCAAGGTCTTCAGCATCTGTCCTATGTGGATCATCTGAAATCACGGTCACTTTTCATACACACTACTCCAAGGGGATCTCTGCCTTGCATATAAGGCAATTTCTGACCCTGCTTTGTTGGAAATGCTGCATATCCGCAAGTCAAATGTACATGGGTTACTTGCTCTAAAGACCTTAACCTTGTATGTGACATTAATAGAACCTGCAGGAGGGACAGATTTGTCTCCCAGAGGTTACCATACCTTTGGAACAGACTCCCATTTCATGTCAAACAGTGAACCTCATTGGCCCTCTTCAAACTCAGTCTGGAGGATTGGATTGGTAACCGTAAAGTCACCCCGGGAGTTCCACCTGTGTCCCCCTTTGAAAGGGGCTGTAGGTGTTGATCATGGAAATCAAGGTAGAACTTGTCTAGACTTTTAAGGGCCCTAGGGCCATTAGCCTAGTAACTTCTTATAATCCTATGATCCTATATGCAATATCTGCTGTCTGTATATTCATCCCATAATGTGTCTTCTGTCCTTGCTAACTGTTAACTGGACTCGTAATTTTACTAACATTTTTCACATTTTAATACATGTTTGTTACACTGAGGCTTCATAATCCTATCACATCCTTTGTTTGCACTTCCATTTTTATTTATGATTATAGCACTGGAATTGCCATTGACATTTTAATTAGTAATACATCTATAAGGCAGGATTCACATTAGGAATGTTTCTTTGACATTTTAGCACATTTGTCTGTGGTGTGTGATTACACTTTTCCCCCTTCCCCTTCCATATTAATTATTATGTAGTACAAACCATTATTCTTTGTGTACAATTCCCCCGTTTCACTTCCCTCCTTCAGAATTTTTTCATTGCATTTGTTTTAATATTTCAAGGCTATAATGCATGCCCAAATCTTAGCCTTGCCTATATGTAAGGCTTATCTGAATGCTGCCAGACTAACTAGATAGAATTTTGTAAATAATTCTGTCCTTGTAAATATTAATATGATCCACAGACTTGTTTGACAAATGTAAGAAAACTGTGTTTTGTCCTGAGCTTCAAAAATGTAACCATGTTTTATCCTGCTGGAAGAAAGCTGATAAGTAAATGATTTTATGACTGTGTGTGATCTCAAGCTAGGAGACAGGATGTCTTTAGATAGAAATTCTTTCTATTGTCCTAAGACAGAGATAATTACTAGATTTCACATGTAAAGTGTCTTTTATTGCTGTGGGTTCCTGGCAGGTGCAGATCAAAAAGAAATGTTAAATTCTGAATTCTGTTAGCCTGGGAACTATATCAGAGAAGTAACAAGAATGATGCAATCTGAAATGACTCAGCAGTAATGTGTTTTATCAATTTAAGGGCTATCTCATAGGGAAAGAGATAGCATTTTTGTTTTTGTGTCTGAACCTAAACACATTAACTCACCAGCACTTTGCTTTGCTCTGTAAGTAAAATATTTAGAACAGTGATTTCTCTTAGAGATAGATAGAAATGGTAAGATTGATCTAACTCTTTTCTATATTTATGTGAGACTATCCTACAATTCTGTTTTAAAGTGTTTCCTGTGATTTCTGAACACTAATATCACTGTGTTGAATTGATGAGTATTGTCTTGTGTTTTTATTATTTATTATTAAATATTTTAAACCTTTTAACTGTAACTGTTTTGTGTAGAGATAATTTAAGCTCCTGGAGTACTTGCATGTATTTGGTGATACTGTATAAGCCACTCCAATAGCCTTAGCCCAGGGCTACACTTACTGTTTGGATAACAGTAATATTACGCAGTGGAATTGGTCACCCTTTGGGAAGGGCCTTTATAGTAGCTGATAAGAGTGGTTGGTGGCAGTGGATTACTGCCTTATAGCCTGGGCAGAAGAGGGCATAGCTACTGAACCAGTGTCAGCCTTCCCCAGGAGTGTCTGTGTGTTTTTATATAAATCAAATCTCAAAGTGTGTGTGTGTGTGTGTGTGTGTGTGTGTGTGTGTGTGTGTGTGTGTGTGTGTGTGTGTCAGCTACTTGGGCAGGGACATGAGGCACTGGTTGGACAGACAGGGTACTGGAAGTTTTGGCTTGACTACTTGGCTAAGATCTTAACCCTATAGTTGTGCCAGTAGAGAGTCTTATTGCTGCTCTGGAGAGAATGTGAGGAACCACCTCCAGACTGACTGTGATCTCTGTTTGCTCTTTAGGGAAATTGTACTTGACTGTGTGTGTACTTCTTATCTTCCCAATGTGGACCCCCATCACTGGTGCTAGTGGTGAGGATTGAGGGTCCTTGATTACCTGGCCAGTGCACGGGTGTCACAGCCTACATGATCCTTTCTTTCATGTACATATTGTGGCGCGATGCGTACATGAGTGTGAAAGGTTTTAGAACCAGTAAGTGCTGTTTAGCTGCCCGCAAGCGCGTGCAAACAAGGAAAGTTCTTTGTAATGTAAATTACCTCATAAGCAGGTGAATTTTATGTAAATCACCCAGGTGGAGTGATCCAACAAGCATAAAGGCATCCGTGTAGAGCCTGTGTCCATGTCCATAGTGTATTTGGAAATTTTCTCTGTAAAGGTGTGTCCAAGGAAAGAAGGGGATATAAAAGTACATAAATATGGACATAAGTCACCCTGAAATGCTTCGATCACATACAGTGATGTGTGAAGAATGCACTGCTGATGTCTGAAAATGCAACGGAATACATTTATTTTTTGTAATGATTTCAGCATGTTTGCACTGTGCGCCTCAGTGCACAAACTTGCCTAACTGAAAATAAAAAAAAAGGAAAAAACTGTTTTATAATACTTGTCAGAAATGTATTATAGGACATTGCATTGGGTCTGGACAATTGGAAAATCACAGCAGGAAGCCCCAAAAGAGAACGCCAGCAGACTGTACTCGGTAAATATGAACGCAGTTTTATTTTTTATGAAAAAGCGTTTTCGCTACAAACAACAATGCAGCTTCTTCAGATAAAATACAAAAAAGAACTCCACAATTTAAGTACACACAACAGGAAATAGTAATTTTACATCACTAGGTAATCACATACCCTGTCATCTAACTAAGTATTATAAACCCTCCTCCACAGATATCCGCTAGGCTAATACAACCCACAGGCCTCAGAGTAATTACATGACAGTAAAGTCAGCATTAAAAATCACTCAGGAAAAAATAAAATTCTCCAATTATAAAAATAAGTTAAAATTAAAAAATAAATGACATAAAAAATAACATAAAAAATAGAAAAAACTACCTCAAATAACTACGTAGTTTTAAAATACCCTCTAATACGACCATGAGTGACATTAACCTCATTCAAAGAGGCCTCACCGTAAGCTGGGCTGTTCAAAATAAGGAGCATTCTTTCCTTATAGTCAAGCTCATCCAAAATCACTAGACATTGTTGCATTGTTGTTTGTAGCGAAAACGCTTTTTCATAAAAAATAAAACTGCGTTCATATTTACCGAGTACAGTCTGCTGGCGTTCTCTTTTGGGGCTTCCTGCTGTGATTTTCCATTTGTCTTTTACTCGTGTTCGGGTCTGGACAATGGTGCATTGGTGCTGTTGCCTAGGTCATACAGCTATGAACTATGTAGTTAGCAGGCTGTCGGCACAGACATGTATGTAAATGAGGTTAATTTATTAAATCGATAAAAGGAGCAACTGTGTCCGCAGATCCCTTCTGTGTAGGGGCCTACACCATGATGATATTACCACTGGATGTAGATGCCAGCAGAGAGGTGTGTCCCATTGTTTTTAGGAATCTTTTAATACCCGGTGAGCATGTTTGTATGGTGCACTGCATAGCTGAGTGTGTTCACCCAAAGCTGAATATGTGTGCGCGTGGCAGACTAGTTACACGACAGTGATGATTCTTTAGGAATGAATAAGGTATGCTAAGTGACGCAGAGCAAAGCATTGCGCTGTGCACCAAGGCTGGGCCATTAAATAATGTTAATTACAATTTAGGCAGGTGAAATGCAAAATAAGTAGCCAATCACACATGGTGGACGTACAGCAGACCTGTGTAAAGAAAGAATGGATAAACCTACAATCTGTTTTTCCTTCAGTACTCTGAAGCATTGGAGTACTGACTTGGAAATTTTAACTGATGATATAATGCTATGGGTTGCTGCAGCTATATTATGTCTGCATGTACTAGAGGTGGAAGTCATTGCTGCTGGTGCTGCTGACAATAAGCCTAGGCTGAGAGGGAGAAGAGTGTTCAGGCCCAGGGTAACCTTCATGGAGCTACATGAGCTGGAGATTGTAGAGCTCTACAGGGTGGACAGGGACATATTACAAGATCTAACTGAGCTCTGCCACCCTCAACTCAGAGCCAGAGTCAACAGAGGGGAACACATCCCAGTGGAAACAAAGGTATATGTAGCCCTTAAGATACTAGCTACAGGTACATTTCAAAGACTGACTGAGGACATGATGGGAGTGTCACAGGCATCTGCATGTAGGATACTCCACCAGTTCCTGGATGTTATGCTTTCACATGCCAGTGAGCACATATATTTATCTTCTCACCTGAGGAGAGGGCCACCAATATGCAATAGTTCTACCATGTAGCACACTACCCTGAGGTACTGGGTGCCGTAGATTGCACCCATGTGCACATTAAGGCTCCACATGGTGAGCAGGGAAGAATCTACCTTATCCATATGTGGTACCACTCCAACAACTGCCAGGTCATGTGCAATGTCCAGGGGATTATCCTGAATGTGTGTGCTGGCAGCACTGGCAGTTATCATGACTCCCATATCTGGCAAACATCACAGCTGTACCAGATGTTTGCTAGGGGATCATCCCACGCACTTATTTACTGGGGCATGCTGGCTATGCCCTGTAACCATGGATGATTACACCCATCAGAAATGCACACACACCCACAGAATAAAGCCATAATGAGGCACAAGCACAAACTAAGAACATCATAGAGCATGTTTGTTGGCTGCTGAATTCATGGTTCTGGTGCCTAGATATATCTGGTAGAGCCCTGTAGTATTCTTCAGTCACATGTGCACATAATAGTCACATTATGTGCTATGCTACACCATATGATCCTGCGGAAACAGCTGCAACAGGAGCAGCAAATGGAAGGGATACACAACCCCCCACCAGTGCCTACATCACCACCGCCACAGTCACAGGAGGACTCGGAGGAAGAACCCCCTTCTGATGTCCCTGTAGGCAGACGTAGGCATGCTCAGTACACCCTGGCATTGTCTAGGAGGCAGTGCATAGCACATTCACTGACAACCTAGGGCCCTAGGGACTGACACCTTACTCCTACTCATTCTTACAGAAATTAGAAATGATGGCAGGCAACCCACACATCCTGTAACTACTCATATATTGGCTGTGTACTGCTTGCATCAGACAGAGTCAAGCCTGATCTATGGTTGTGTCAGCTGCTGCATTTGCAAGGTACATCTGTATCCTCCACAGTACTCATAAAGATTATTATGATATGGCATTGTATGTATGGATCTGGTACCTTATTCAAGTGAATATAGTGGGCTACTGGCACAGAAATTCCATCCACATGGGACTACAGTTACCCATTCCACTACCTTGTTTCCAGGAGTATTCACTAGGCCCCATGTTGGAATGCTCATGCAAACCTTCTGCAACAGAGTACTGGTACATTTCTTAGGGGAGATGTTAGACAGTGGGGTGAGTCAGACTACTGTGTATCTCAGCAGAACCAGTGGTGGTGTTCCACCACCCCCAACACACCCCAACACAGCGGTGTTCCCTTGAAACTGCTGTAACACAAACTCAGCAATAGTACAGAAGCATGGCAGGCAGTCTCAGGACAATAACAAAGAAACTGATCAAATATTCTATATCTTACTTAGCACAGGAATAACTATATATGTATGTCTGTAGCTGAATGTGTGATGAATGCTTGCTGTCTGTCAAGCAGCCTGTGTGACTGAAATTACTAGGGCAATTACCTTGTGTAGTGGTGTTTAGGGTTCTTATCTAGAAAAAAACACATATTTTGGATGTCAGGTAGTATTACTTTTTGTTTTACAGACTGTCAGTCTTCCTGTGTGGTGCAATATTATTAATCTTTGTGATATATTAATGACATCATACAACTGAAGAAAGTTGTATCCAAGTTCAGTAATTAGCAGCAGTACAGAAACAGGAACATATGCCATATTTTATGAGTAACACACAAATCCTGGACTTGAGTACAGGTAGATGTGGGCTGGAGTCAGGTAATAACTAGCAAAATCCCCACTGGGCATGCTCATATACTTAATTAAGCAGAGTGAAAGTCTTTCGCTCCCCACTCAGAATTACTTGTTATATATAGATATGTCTACAGGTACAGACATATATGTATACAGGTCCCCTTCACATGGTCGACTCTTCAGAAAGTCGACTTTCATATGGCCGAGACCATATGATCGACTTTCGAAAAGTCAACCATGGGGAACCGCTATCTCCATACAGTGCGGAATGGGAAAGTTTCCTCTTCCACACTGTAGTGTGATTTCAGAGTTGGTATATTTAAATTACAGGGGGTGTGGGGGGTGAATCCCCCCATGGGGGTCAGGAGGGCTTGCCCCCTTGCTAACAGTTGAAAGGTAAGTGTTTGGTGTGTATGTGTTTATTTTACATGGTCGGCTTTTCGAAAGTCAATCATATGGTCTTGTACATATGAAAGTCAACTTTCTGAAGAGTCGACCATGTAAAGGTGACCCATGTATACATATTCTATCAGTGTCACACTCTCTCTCTATACATATACATACACACACACACACACACACATATATATATATATATATATATATATATATATATATAGACATATACATCTTTGTCTCTAACCATACATCTGCATAAGAAATATACATATGTCATACACACACACACACGCATCCATGTATAGTTATGTCCCTGTTATTCACAGATATATGTCTATATGTCTGCGTATGTCTGCATTGTCCTACATACCCTGATAATGGTGATTAAATCTGCAGTATGGTACTTATATAAAGTTGCTCAAAGGATCAAATGTAAGTGTTCAACATTAGATAATGTACTTTCCTACAGCTCCCTGTTCACCTGCTAGATGTCACAACACATACAGCAGTAGGTGAACAGGTGGTGTTATGTACCATGTTTTGTATGCATGCATTGACAGGGCACATTGTTTCTGCCCACATGCTTGCCCATCCAAATGCAAACCGCCACATATGGGAAGATGACTACAGTAGACGCATAGCTAGGATAAACAACAGCTATCTGACTGCAAGGCTACTAGATGTAGAGAACAGTTGAGAAGTAATGTCATTCTGCAACTCCCAACATGCTGTTCAAAACAAGCCTAGTTTATGTACTCCACTAGTATTTGCCTGCAGTTGTATGTGAAATAGACTTAAGCTGTGGTGTGTATTATAAATACAGTGGTTTGTAGTGTGTAACACTAGATAGATAGGTTATCTAATCTCAGTCTGGTCCACTTGGTGTGTGTATGTGTGTGTGTGTGTGTGTGTGTGTGTGTGTGTGTGTGTGTGTGTGTGTGTGTGTGTGTGTGTGTGTGTGTGTGTGTGTGTGTGTGTGTGTGTGTGTGTGTGTGTGTGTGTGTGTGTGTGTGTGCATTTCTACATTTCAATGAACCTGCACTTTTTGGCCCTTGCAAGTGCTTCTGGTCTCCAAACTCCCCTATTCCACAAGGTCTGCTGATGTTGTGTACCTTAACACTACCAGTTGCCATAAAAATGTCAGACTTAAGACATGGAGCGTGCTGTAAATGCTGTGATGTGTAGTATATAACACTAGATAGGTAGGAGTTCCAATCTCACTCCAGTCTACTTTGTGTGTGTGTGTGTGTGTGTGTGTGTGTGTGTGTGTGTGTGTGTGTGTGCGCGCATGCACATAACAAATGGGAATCCCACATTTCAATGGGCCTGCATGTTTTGGCCCTTGCAGGTGCTGCTGGCCTTAAAACCCCTCTCTTCCACAAGGCTTGCTGATGTTATGTACCTTAACACTACCAATTGCCGTAGCAAGTGCCCTTGTAGGTGCTGCCAGCTTCCAGACCCGTCTCCTGAGCAAGACCTGCTGATGTCATGTTCCTTAACACTACCATTTGCCATGGTAATCTCAGACATAAGCCATGGCATGTGGTGTAAATACTGTGCTCTGTAATGTGTAACACTCGCTAGAGAGGGATCCTAATCTCACTCTGCTCCACATGCTGTGTTTGTGTGAGAATCCCCCTGCAAAGTAAATGCGATAACCACACTGACTTAGACAGAAGTGGAGTTTTGCAGTATTTTGGCTGTCGTAGGTGACATTCGCCTACAAAGTCCTGACCAGAACAAGGCTTGGTGATGTCATCTACCATAACATTACCTAAAGAGATGTTAATAGCACAGTTGAAGTGTGACACGTGTCAAGTACTGTGATCTTTAGTGTGTACCACTAGATAGGTAGGTGTTCTAATATAATTGCAGCCATCTTGAATTGTGTAGCTATGCACTGTTCTGTATATATGAATTGAAAGTGGTACTTTTCTCACTGTAGCCAGGTGTGTGTGTATATGGATGTTCATAGGTGTGCACTAGGCTAATGGTCCTGGGCCTTTACAAGCCTAACCATAGGATTACCCTGGCATAGTGCCACCCGATCTTAGTTCCAAGTACCTCTGTTGAGTAGAGCCACTGGAGTTATTCCCGGGGTGATTTTCTGTTTCCCATCCACTCATCAAGATTTCTCTTAAAAAAGGGTCAGCAAGGTGCTCTGCTTGACATGTATGGGAAGTCTGTTCCATAGCATGGGCAGTCTCTGAGTTTTAAACCTGTCCCTCCAGCATGTTATGTTAATTGTGGTAATGAGGTTGAGGTCTCTGGAGTGTGTGGTGTGGAGGGATTGGGATTTCATTAGATGTAGCATTTCTAACAGAGCTGGGTCAGACATGGCTTTGGAAGTCAAGCAGAGATCGCCTCTAAGTAGACAGTATGAGACAGAGAATAGTTGGAGTTTTTTGAATCTGTCCATATAGGACAAGTGTTTAAGGCCAAAGATCCTCTTTGTGAAATACTTTTGCAGCCTCTCCAGTTGTTGCAGGTGTCTAGTAAGGGGCATTGTACTCGATGACTGGCCTAATAAGGGAAGAGAAGAGAGAGACAATGACCTCTTTCTTTCTTTCTGGATGCAAAACCCTTAGTAATGAGATGTGCCACATATAAGGACTTTCTGACCACATTGGCAATGTGGTGATCAAAAGAGAGGTTGCTTTCAACCTGTGTTCCTTTTGTGTTCAGTGGACTACCATAAATGTGGTAATTCATGGGAACTGGGTTTTTCCCAACGGGGATGACGACACATTTTTGTTGGTGTCAGTGAGGCCATTCTTTAGGATGTCAACATCACTTGGGGAGTTGATAATAGCTCCCAACTTGCAATCGTCTGCAAACATTGTCAGCCAGAGTCCCTTCATGTTAGCCTAAACTTCAGAGAAGTAGATACCAAACAGGAGAGGAACCAGGACCGAATCTGTGGGACTCCACTCATGACTAATCAGCTGTCTGACTTGGAGTCAGCTGCTTTCACACTGTGGGTTCTATCTGTGAGCCAGTTTGCTACCCACCTAGTGATATAGGGGTTGATGCCAAGCTTAGTGAGTTTTTCCATGATTCCTGAGTGAGGAATGGTATCAAGAGCCTTAACCAGATTAAGGTAGGCCGTATGAACCACCTTGCCTTCATCCACAGCTCTGGTGACTGACTCAAAGAAGTCGACCAAGTTGAGCAGGCATGGTCTACCCTTCACAAAACCAAACTATGTGGGATCCAGAGTTTGGAGATTCCCTATATCCTTGTTTATTAGATCCATGATGATGTGTTCCATAGCTTTGTGTATCAGACTTGTCAGACTAATGGGGTGATAATTCCCAGGGTCTATAGTCACTCCTCCTTTGTGGAGAGGGATGACTGTAGCAGTCCACCATTCAGTAGTGACAAAGCCTGAGGTGAGGCTGTGATTGAGCAGAGCACACAAGTGAGGTGCCAGTTCACTCTGCAGTTCATGTAGAAGACAACCAGGGATATTGTCAGGTCCCATAGAAGCTGTGCTCTTGGCCTTGGACAGTGCTGTTTTAATCTGAGCAGCAGTAATACTGGGTGCCTGGTAATCTACTGGTATTGTGATTGGTCCTTTGTGGGGGGAGAGAGGGGTAAAGTTGGCACTGAATCTGTCGGCCAGTATACTGGCAGTATCTGTTGGCTTGGTATAGGAGGTACCATTGAGCAGTAGCTCAGAGCAAATTGGGGTATTGCCATGGAGATTCTTTACATAACTACAGAAGGCCTTGTGGTTGTCTTTACTATTTGCTGCAGTTCTGTTTTCATAGGTAGCTTTAAAGGATTTGATAAGTGATCTCAACTTTTTGTTGAGGCTGATAAGGGAGCTTTTCAGTCAGTTTCCTCCTTTCCTTGTAGAGTTTATTTAAGGCAGAGGACCACCAGATTGGCTTCCTTTTTTTGGAGGAGAGCGTCTTGGTTCTAATGGGTATTGCGAGATCCATGCATTTGTGTACGTATTCGTACAGTGCATTGGTGTATGATTTTGTGGTCACACAACTATGCTCCATTTGCATGGGTGCTGTGAAGTTAGCCACCTCTGTTTTTAGGAGCCCAAAGGTAGCTTTGGAGAAGTTTTTCATCGTGGTTACCTTTGCAGGGGGATGGGAGGGATGTGAATTTCCAAGGTGATTAGTTTGTGGTTGGATCTAACCAGGGAGGAGCTGACTATTGGTGTAGAGCAATGGTCACCCATGTTAGCAATGACCAGGTCAAAGATGTTGCTACCTCTAGTGGGGGTAAGAATGAGCTGGTCCAGGGCATTGGAATTAATGAACTCCAGGAAATGTTGGGCAAGTGTATTGTTACATGAGTAGTTTACCCTCTTAATGGAGGGGTAGTTGAAGACACCTAGTAAGAGAGTGTTTGGTTGGACCCTAATATTCTCCAGGGTGCTTAGGAATGTGGAGTGTGAGTCTTGGGACATGGTTGGGGACCTATACCAGGCTATGACCTGAATCGCTGTCTTACCCAATGTTAGGTGCACCTGAAGTATCTCTGATGTGTTATGTTTGGCTACCAGTCTGGAGGTGTGTGCATCCTTTATGAATATGGAAACACCACTGCCTTTGGAGCTTCGGTCCAAGTTCTGGGGCCGAAAAGTGTTGACTGAGATATAGCCTGGTAGTGCAGGGTTGCGTTTTGCTGCCTTGAACCAGCTCTGTATTACAGCAGAAATGCTGATGTTCTCCATTTTAAGAAGTGCTTCAAGTGAGTGCATTTTGAGATTTAGACTTCTAGCATTGAGCAGCATGACCCTCAGACTGCATTTGTTTGTAGCTGTTATGGTGGTAATTTGGTCTTTGGAACACTGCTAAAAAAGGCTCTATATGGGTGGCAAGAGCCTTGGCCAGTATCAGGCAGCCCAGAGGTGACAGATGCAGGCCATCTCTGGCAAAGCATCGAGGTCTGTCAATCACATCATCCCAGGCAGACAGATACTGGATCCCCTTAGAATGACACCAGAAACTTAGCCAGTTGTTGAAATCATTAATTTTCTGCACGTACTGTGGTATCATTCTGGGTGATAGTAGGATGCTGCTTAGGACTAGGGTCATACCCGCCTGGGCTAGATAATCTGAGAGCTCCTCCATGTCTCTTTTCATGTAGTCCAGGGAGGTACATCTCAGGTCATTCACACCCACATGTACAATGACAGAGTCATATTTGTACCTGTTGTTGTGGGACCTGAGTGCATGTGTTATGTTGTGGATCCTGGCACCTGAAAGGCAGCTGACTGTTACTTTCTCCTTATTCAATCTAGTGAGTGGGACATCAGGGTGCCTCACTATTGAGCCACCTATGACTAGTGTGTTGGGCATGCTGTTTTGTTTTGCAGCATTTTACTTCAGTGTATGGGATCACAGGAGCATTGGACAGTAGTAGCTTAATGGACCTAGGTGACATTAAATTCTAGTCACATTCTAACCCTTATTTACACAATCAGCACATATTGCCCCTGTCCACAAGGGATACATGCAGAAGACCTGTGGTGTCATGACAGTCATCCATGCAATCATAGATGCCATACAGATTGTATATGTGGAGGGCCATTGAGGTGCACTGTTTACGATTAGGTGGGGGTCTGTTTCAACAGTTTGTGACAGAGTGATACACATATCTCCCCCACCAGCATGTATTATTAACATCACATACCAGGTAATGGGACCCGATAGCATCCCAGGCTCCCCCCTACATGAACACCAGGCAGGGACATGCAGCACCTTTAGGTGCCCTATTCAGCCAAAGCCTGAGTACCGGCTTTGTCTCAGCCAAGTGGAGGATAGCCACTGTCATCCCTTTTCACAAAAGTGGAGCATCCACCAGTCCAACAAATTATAGACCTATCAGCTTAATTAGCCTGATCTGTAAGGCCATGGGACAGAGTATCATGGAACTCATTAACAAGGACATTGGCAACCTCCAAACACTCAATCCCACACAGTTTGATTTCATCAGGAGAGGTCAGGCCTGTTAAATTTGGTCGACTTCTTTGAGACAGTCTCCAAAGCCATGGACAAGGAGAAGACAGTGCACGCCACCTACCTTGACCTGGCCAAAGCCTTTAATACTATTTCCCACTCAGGTTGGGTATAATAGATAAACTCTCTCAACTAGGCATCACTCTGTATTGTTACCAGATGGGTAGCAAACTGTCCCACTGATAGAACCCACCTACTCAAAACAGGGGAAGCCACCTCAAGCTGTTGACCCATAACAAGTGGTGTATGCCAGGGAATGGTCCTGGGGCCTATGTTGTTTGGGATATAGTTTTATGAGGTGCAGCTCAAAACCAGTGGGCTATAGCTGACCAAGTTTTCAGAAGACTGCAAGCTGGCCACTGTCTTCAATTCCCTTAGTGATGTGAACATCCTCCAAGATGGTCTTACCCAAACAAATGCCTGGTTCCAAAAACATGGCCTCAAACTGTATGCTAAAAAATGCCTCATCATTACCTCTAGGGGGAGTGATGTCCCCATAAATTATCACAATTATAACAAGGACCTAAGCACCCAATCAGTTGTGAGTGACTTGGGCACCCAGGTTGATAGCAAACTGACTTTTGATCATCATATTGCCTCTGTTGTACACAAAGTTTTCTACATGGACCACCTCATTAGGAAGGGTACCCCATCCTGGGGCAAGGTGGTCATAACATTCCTTTATTTTTCCCCTATAAGACTCCTTATTGAATACAATGTCCCTTTCGGCATGTACCTCACAATACACATGCAGCAGCTGTAGAGACCACAGAAGTTGTCACCAGGATAATCCAGGGCCTCAAACATCTAACCAACACAGACAGGCTAAAAGCCCTGTCCCTCTACTCAGTCTCATACAGACTCCTCAGGGGTGGCCTCTGTCTGGCATACACAGCAATCTGAGACTTCACCTTCTTGGGACTGCTGCATATACACAAGTCAAGCTCCACTTAAGTAACCTGCAGGCACAACCTCAACCTGGTCTGTGACATCAATAGGACTTGTTGGTGGGACAGATTTGTGTCCCAGAGACTCCCTCTTCTGTGGAATAGACTCCCTCTCAACATCAAGCCGAGTACCTCATTAACCCATTGTAATCGCAACCTGGATAACTGGATGGGGAACAGAAAATACACCCCTGGGATTCCACCTGTGTCCCTGCTGGACAGGGGCATTGGGTGCTAATGTATCAGAACACAGGCTAAATATTTGGGCAGGCTTGTAAGGGCCTCAGGGCCAATAGCCTACTAACTTCCTTTGAATCTGTGATCCTATGTCCTTACAGCAGGTAATACATGTACCATTCCACTCAAAGAGGTGCAGCATGCCCAGTACAGCAGGGTCACACAGTGCCCTATATGCAAGGCAGAGATCACTTCTGAGTGGTCTGTATATCACAAGCTACAATGACAGTAATTGCACATGATCAACGTAGGTCAGATAGTGGGAACTTGAAGTTCCCTTGTGTGGAAAGTTTGTGTTGTGTCCAATTGCTGGTGGTGCTTACAAAGGTACATGAAAAAAAAAACACTGCAGTGAAATATTGGCATGCTGAGGGAAGAGCACACAGAGGTTATAAATACAGCATTATCGAGTGATAGTGCCCTCACTAATGACATGAGCATGATATACTACTCGTCTTACCCCTGTGGAGACATGATGATCTATGGTAAAGTAGGTGTAAACCTGTGTTGTCAGGCCTGTGTTCCCATGTATATCACCCCTGAGTATGTACATCAGTGCTACTTACCAGGAACATTGCTATTACTGATGGAAATGATACTACATACACATTTGCATGGGGTTACAGCCATGAGTATGTGAACAGGCATATGGTCATGAAGACACTCTTGTGGGAGAGTGACATAACTGGGAAATTGTATAACTGCTCCCAGTTTGCTGTGCCATGTGGTGCTTCTTGTCCTCCTGTCAGCTACAGCAAAGTTTATGCAATTGTACAGGTGTCACACGTTGCAGTGAAGATGTGGATGTCCATGCATACACAGAGAACTTGTTCAACTCTGTGGGCATTACACTGACCTTGCTAGTCTGCACTACCTGTAAGGCTAGCAGACAGCACACTGGATGTTGTGTGATATGATGTGGAAACACAAACATGTGTTCTAGCTACATATATGTACAGTCTGACAAACATAGGACAAGTGTGGGTACACACACTTTGGCCAAAGGTGACCACCCCTCTGCAGTATACCTCAGATCCATGGCATGTAGACATGCACCATGAAGCTGATGATGGTCAGGCTGCATGAACTGGTGTGACATTCTGACCTGACAGGGATCACTGCCACTGTGGTGCTTGCCTGAGCAACCTTGCACGTGCATGTCACCGGACATTGTACATCATAGTTTGACACAGCAGCTTTGCTCCAACTCACCATCCGCACATTGCCATTCTGAAACCAAGAACTCTGGAATACTAGGCATAATACATGCCACACTGTAATGATTGCTCTAATTGCTACTCACGGCATTTACCTGGTAAACGGTATGTCAAGGTTACGGAACCTTGCATAAAATGGGACAACTATGTGGATGAAGAAACAGGCTGTACCCTGTACCACAGGTGGAGTTTGGTACTAATGTTTTGCTTTTGGTGTGAGATTACATGTAAGGGCATGGTATCCCAGGTGAGAGTGGTACCAGCTGAGACCAGCAGTTGTAGTAGCCAGGCATCAGCAATTCAGGGGACCCCCCCCCTTGTCAGCATTCCTCACAAGGTAATTGTTTCAGCAGTAGTACACACTGCTTGAGTGGTGTGCAGCTGCAGGATAACTGTGTGAATATTGTCTCCTTACCTTTCACAGGGTGTACGTATCAATTCCCCCACACAAGCACACACACACACACACACACACACACACACACACACACACACACACTGCTTGCCTATGGTCTCTACAGACACAGACATGTTGGTAGACTACTTTCTTAGAAACCATGCTGGAATTAAATTTGGTACATAGTTGCACTCAGGGCAAGTAGCATGCATTGACAACGGGTGTCCCCAGATGTCTCATTAGTGTCACATTTACAGCCATGAAAACACTTATCATGGAAATGATCACAAACAATGTAGTACACCTACAGTTGTTCAAGCTCAGATCATGCCTACCTTAAGCTTTGTAACAAATTCATTGTTACAGACTGCGATGTATGAGGGGAAAATGACTCAACCCACCTACCATGACCCAACAACTGATTCATCAAAATTAGGCCATCAGACATTGTGGACACACTATGGAGGTGTTATACAAACTTGCATGCCAGCCATTGGATAGCCAAGTGTCTGACAGTCATTGTCTGGGAAGATAGGATTTTGTAGACCAGTCCTACAATGAGCCCAGTCACCAGTGGACTACCCACATACATTGTTCCTGTGACTATCCCTCCTAGGCATTCCATCCTCTACAGTCACTGCCACTGTCAGTGACCTCAGACTGGCTACATTTGCAGATGATTGCAAATAAGGAACTGTTAATGTTTCATACACAGAACCAATAGTTACCCAGGATGGACTGACACACATATTCAGTTGCTCTCAGAGCCATTGACAAATACTACATGCCAGCGAATGCACAGTACTATACTTTTGGCAGTCAGCCACCCCCTGGACAATACCGTATTATCTGCTCACCTCCAACAGTTGGCCTGATAGACAGGGACTTATGAACAGAGAGAGAGAGATGTAGCCTTCAACTTTAAATGGTCAGTAAGATGTGGGACTTCTTGCACAGTTGTACACCTACAGATAAAGGTATGGCATGTAAATCCCAAAATGTCATTGTTACACTGTATGTGGCACTCAGCACACCTATCAATGAGTGCAATGGCACCTGTGGTATGTAAGTACACAGGCATATCTAACACCTGTAGCATCCAGAGAGATCCTACAGTAACCCAATACACAGTGTACATAACATGTCCAATGTAGACTGTGTCAAGGCTGAAATTGTGTATTTTGTCCACTACATGCTTTGGAGAGGAGGTGTATGGCTGCCATACACGGAGCTGTCAGCTCCCACTGTGTACCACCTACACACCCAAGAAAGGACTAGTACGGGACATACCTGTTGTACACAGCTGCTTCTTGACTGTGGTATAAATAAGCCATGTTGGGGAGACAGGTATGTAACCATGATACTACACACTACATGTAACAGGCTCCCCATCCATGTGAACCACACGTGTGCTGTAATGCACATCATGTGTAAGTAACACAATGGCATGCAGAACAAGGCAGTCATAACTAGATGAGGACATATATTTGTAATACACACAGGCTCCTATGCCACACCTTGTAGATGTTTCAGTTCCCAGAAAGCAGCTTGCACTTATCAAGGAAACCACATCGTGTCAGAGATTATGGATGCAGTAGAAGGCTGCATGACACCATTATCCATGTTAGCCTGTGATATACATATGAAGATATGGAGCCATGCACCACTACTGCTTTACCTTTGTGAAGACATTTTGATTCTGTGCTGACATTCCTTCTTGTGCTCTGACAGTTAGGGGTTTATTGTAGCACTGTAGCCATAGGTGTGCCCCAAAAAAGCCAGAATCTGAAACATAAACAGTTCTGGGAGACACCTTTAATTTTGTAAATATACAGCCATTACAACATCAACCAAATTAATCTACACAACATAACGTGGTGTATTCAATACAACCACCAGCAGATATCTGTCAGTGACCAGTACAAGTAGCATATGAAATCCACAGTGGATTAAAGGACTACATAGCAATTTAAGTAGTCACCCTGTGCATCAGCACATAGCTTCATTACTCTGCATCAATGAAAGGATGACATGGATGTGGCACAGGTATCATTACTTGCAGTGGGTGTTGTGTGGTGGTGCAGGAGGCCAAGTCTAACCCAGCAGGTTTGCAAGCATGTGTGAGTTAAGAAAGGAAGCAGGCAATATGGACCATGGAATGTGCTGTGTGTGTTTGCAGGTGACCTGATTGTGACAGTGGTGTGTGTCTGCTTAAACACAGTCAAGCTCAGTGCTAGCCCTATGTGACTGTATGTTGGACATTTTGAACCATGCATGGCAGAGCTGACACTTCTCTATCTCCACCCCTGAATACAGGAACTGCTTCTGCTAGGAGTTGCACTGGCACCTCCATGCCCAAGATCAGAACTGGTGCTACTACCTGAGGGTGACTGCTGTCTGCTGGGACCATGTCCTCCACAGGAATGCCCAGGACCATGAGCCCATGGCCAGTCATGTCTTGGTGGGGACAACACACTCGCCTCTGGAGCACTAGATGTACTGCCACTATGGGAGCGTGAGTGAGCATGGCCACATGGGCTCTCAGTTGATGTAGTTGCTGAACTACATCCACAGGTCTGATGTTCAACTCCAATCAGGCATTCCATCACAGACAATGATCATTCCAAGACAGATAATCTGTGATCTCTCTCAGACTACTGTCTTTTGAATGTGTTAGTCAGCTGATCCAGGGTATCAGCAATGCGGTGGAAGCGGTCACAAATGTCAGACTGTGCTGCATCCATAACCATGAGCATTCATCCGGTGGTCCATTCGGAACATGCCTGTGCCTCCATGATGGCCCTAAACATATGCCAAGTGACGCATAAAGGACACTTGCAACAGGTGGTGGAGGGACAGCAGGCCTCCTATGAGCACCCCTATCACTCTGCCTGTCTGGAACCTTGCCATCTCTTTGGCTATGGCCAGTATCAACACTCACTGCATCAATAGTACCCACACTTTCCTGTTCAATGTCCCCACCCTCTGACTGTCCAATGTCTGTGGCTTCAAGGGACAGGGTGTATGTAGGCATACTGACTGTGTACAGTGATAATGAGAGTGGACAAGGGATGTAAACCTCTGTGACAGATTCAGCCCTTGCAACCCCCTGTGCCTCAGTTTGGCCACTGTTATCATCAGAGTCTGAAGAGACACTGACATCAGGTTGTGAGGGGGACAGAGATCATCCCTCCTGGTTACCTGTGATAAAAAGGGAAAAGCAGTACATTAGTACATGCACTACTATGATCTACAATACTATCCTGCAATATATACAATGCTCTGCAATACTATCCTGCTATATATGTGAAGCTGCATACAATGCTGTCAGTATTACAGACTTGTCTAACCACCACCCTCATATACCAGGACCGGAGGACATTACTTTCTAAAAAACTTCTGTAGTTGCTTGTAAATAATAAGCTCCTTATTCAAGAATCTCATGAGCAACAGTGATGTACACTGCTGACATTTGTCAATGCTCTGCACAGTTGACACATAAGGCAATCTGAACTGTCCTACACATACTGCAAATCTATCATTTTGGTCACAACTACAAGGCATAGGTATGATTGTAAACCATATTCAATTGATAAAACTCTGTGAGGTTGGGAATCATACAGACAGTACATCAATCCAACCAGCAGGCCTGAAATGACACTTTAGCAAGTACAGTGCACTCAGTCTACATATGTATCACAACAGTGTTATGCTTACCAGGAGCAGGATCATGGCCGAGTACGATTCCTGATGGTCCTGTGAAAAGTTGAGGGAGAGGTAATGTAAACAGCAGCACATGTTACACTATGACAGGTTAATACGTCCACAGATCTCACATTTACAGTGCATACTATGTTACTTGGTATGTAGGTCACAATATGGGCATGAGATTCACACTGCAACTAGCCCCCCCAAAAATATCTGCCACCCACATAAAAGTATGTACAGTGTGAAACACTGAATGCTACAGAATTCCAATGCTTATCCAACTAAGCATACCTGAATGCTCCTCTTGTGTGGAAATGATGGCACCCACATCCATGACATACTGTGTGATGGATGGCTGAGAGTTGTCCTGTGTTCCTAAGTTCACCAGGAATTCCTCTGTGGCTGACAGTGGTTGTTCCATTGCAGGCCCTCCACTGGTGACACTACAATCCCTGGCCACATCTGCTGCTCTTCTATGGGGGAATTTATCATATCTGTGGCACAGTGTCACACCTGTTCATATATCCTGCTCTGTTGTCCAATGACATTCCCATTGTGAACCAGATCAGCCCACAATGCTGATCGCTCTTCCCTATTTGTCCTCCCCCTGGACAGCAGGAGTTGGTGATGCTGATGCTGGCATCCAGGATAGCTTCACTTTTGGCCTCTGTAAAAGGGCCCTGGCATCTCGGATACATATATCCTGAAAGACAACAAAATGGGAACATATGTCGGGATCACACATGTAGCAGTATAGTGTGTACAGATACAGCAATGACAGATGACTACCAGTATCCACTGCCTGGTTACACATCTCACATTTGACACCATGCAAACATAGTAAGGGTGTATATGTGAGTAGGATAGTAGCAGTACTTAACTACCCCTGCTTGTGCCATGACAGATACTGTTGTATGGTCACACAACCAACACAAAAGTCCATTAAGTTGTGGCCCATATGTGTAAGCACACCTTGTAATATGTAAAACAAGCAGTGCAGCACAAATAGCAGTGTAGTATTACCACCTCTAACAACATGAAATTCCCAGGACAGTGGTATACCTATTTAACAAACAGCATTCTACCCGTACTGTACATTAGTTCCTCTTTAGGTGTAACCCACGTACAGATCAAGCACATGTCAGAAGTACAGTTCCATGCAAGGCTTACTGCTGTAATCACCATTCCTCCTAAGTACATGGACAAATATGCATCATGTTGGAAACAAAATGGTTACATACCTGATGGAGTACAATTCTCCTCTGTTGAATGATACTGATATATAGATGTTGTGGCAATGAGTTGACCATAAAAAGTGACTCTCATACACAATGTTTTCCCTAGCTAGCTGTTTGCCTTGTTAACATGGTTCTGTATTAGGGATTGATTGCCTCAGAGCCAGTCTGTGCTTCTGAACTGTGAATTGCAGCCAGCACATCTGCTTTTCATTATAATCAGCCAGTGCCATGCAACCACTGAACAAGATATCAAGATATAAGGCCTTAATATACATTACAATCCATTTCTCTATGTTGGGTTTGGAAATTGTGAGGGACACATCCTACATCATGGCAGAGGTGATGTCTGTAGCAGCTACTATTTACATACAAATGTGTGTGCTACAGGCTGGAGGTGAGGGTGATGCTGCAAGCAACAGGCATAAGCAAAAAGGGTGAACACTTTGTAGGACAACGAGCTGTAAGAGTAAGTGTGGTATCTGTGGAAGCCTTGTTTTATAGGCAGAGCCAGAATGAGTGTAGCCACCCCACTGGGAAGTAAGGTATGTGTGTCAGGTAAGTGTGTCAGCCAACGGTATCAGTAAGACAGTGCAAGCCAAAATGCTTGGTGTGTCCTACAAAATAGCTAGGTGTACATTAATTATGACATCAGGTAGATGGACAACTGCCAGATCACATGTTATGCCATGGTATTCCCCTGTTGAGTGTGTGCTGGGAATCCTTGCATCTAGCTCAACTGCCATATATGTATGTTACTTGTGTATCTGTGGTTGTCTGTCATATCACCCACAAAACATTGTGGACTGCAATGTGATATTACTGGGGCACAATTTCTGTACACACTTCAACATCCAGTAGGAATGCTGCCTACTGCATTACCTGTTGCACTAGGAGTAGGATGAGAGTGGTCCTATCTGTATACCTTTTCCCTGCATAATATAGATGCAGACATTCCAACTGTACTGCTTTGGATGGATAAATAGGTGATGAGGCATACGTACATATCACACTTTATAATACTGATGGCCACATACATCTATTTTCATTGGTAGATGCAGCTGTACTTGAACCCAGGCTCATGTGTACCAAAAAGTTCATTTTTCAATGTACTTTACAGACTGAGCTACAAAGTCACTGCTATGGTTAGGTGAATTCTTACATGTAGTTATCATTCCACAGTTATCTGCTGTTAAATACTTCACTTACATATATTAATATATGTATGGCTTTAGAGTGCTGTATTTGTTTAACTGAGTCCCAGTTAACAACCTCTTTTCCATTAATGTTTTATCAAGTGTGTTCTTAAATGTTGTAGACATAACTGCAGGGTTACCTGCTATCAGATACCTCAATTACATCTATACCTATGTGTCTGCCTTTGTAGTGATGTATTTGTGTACTAGAGAGCTAAATACAGTACTATTTTTGTATGAATCTCCTAGCTGATTTGTGTGGTGCAGTGCGATGCCTCACACCATTTAAATATGCTTAATGGGGGAACTACAGCATTGCTATGTTTTGCTTAAAACACCTGCTTTGATTAGCAGCTCTGTGGCTTGTCAGGATGATCCACTGTGCTGCAGATGCAAGGGTCATGGGTCCAAAATAGGATGCAGGTGTACATTTTGACTGTGCTTAATATTGTTCCAAAAGCATATATCAGTGCAGCGCTATTTAGCATATTTAAGCAAGGCGGTGCACCACTTCATGCAAAAAATCATTAAAGAAAAGAAAAATTGGGAAATAGGGCAGTGGTGAAAGGGGGTGCAAGGAGGTTGAAAAATATAGTGAAAGGCAGGTAGGGATGTGCAGGATGGGTTTAGGAAAGAAACATAGTTATCCTTTTCTTCATCAGCAACAACTGTGCATTTTAACAGATCTTTTAGCTGAATTTGGACTGTCACCACCAGAGAGGTATAATGTGTTGTCAAGCCAATTGGACCAAATTACATGTGTCCAGTAGACACGTGTGAAATGGAGAGCTATGTATGGGACTATGGGACTATATATATATTTTTTTTTTGGGACAGGTGCCCCCCTTTATTTTATTTTTTTTTAAGGCGAGAGTGGAATGTTGGGGAAGAGACATAGGTATGTGTGGGGGAAGTAAGTTGGGAAGGTGAGGAAGCTTTTGCAGACAGATAGGATAGCATACAGGGTTGGTGTGTGACACAAGAGGTGGGGTTAACACCTTGGATGGGGAGGGTGTTGTGGAATACCAGTCTCTGGAGCATCCACAAAGTAGCAGTGCAACTCAAGTCCTCACCCATGGGACTGTTGGCACTGCTCCTTCACTGTCCCTGTGGTAACAGTGGTGAAGGCTGGCGTTCAGGGTGAGGCTGCCCCACTAGGATGGTGAGCATGCTTTCCAGTCAGTGCAGGTGGGCTCCAACAGTTCGATGGAGTAACCTGCAACACTATACCTGCTATTTCATCACCGGTGACAAAATCACCCCCTCTACCATTGCTCCCAGAGGGAGGCCCAGTCCCAGTCCATGGGGCAGAACTACCTGATGCCACAGGTAGTGCAGGGGCAGCAGAGGGGGTACCACCAGGCTCTGGCCCAGATGTGCTGGGTCCCAGTGCCACAGCCGGGGGAGCCAAAGTAGGTGGATCACCTGGAACCACCCTACCATGTCACACTGTAGCAAATTAAATGTAAATATAAGGTAAGATTAGTAATAACCAAACAAATGTTTGTATTAACGTAAAGGAAGATTATACTGATTAGTCAAAATACATATTAAGGTATATTATATGGAACACAACAATAAATAACATAACGGTAAGTATGTTAACAGCAAACCAGTATGAAATAACCCGATAAGGCCAACATAAGTTATTTTAACAGCATACATTAATATCAAATCATAATAATAATAATAAATAACATTAATAAATTAAAGAAAATAAGGGATGGGAAGAGAGACAAAAACATACCATTAGTAAACTCACAGATGAAATTACTACACAGACTACTAATACATACTTCTACAGGTGTGCAATTCCAGTTGTGAGTACAGTGACTCCAATTCTTGTATAGGTGATCTTGCAAGTACATACATCTCAACCTGTTACCATGGAACTGTATGGGCCAAGCATTAACAAATGCAGGTACACAATTACAGGGAACTGTTTCACATACTGTGCTCATACATTACCAGCAAGGTGTTCTGTAAATGGATTTGCAAATAAATTGCATTCCAGGTAATCATTTATCTGCTAATTGAGGACCAGACAGATTGGGCAGTTGTCATTACATTACAAAAAATTGTGATAGTTGGGAAGTATGTTTGTGTACATTAAGTACACCAGGTAGCTTATCATGTCTTAACTGGCTGGCATAGGAGCAGAACCCACAATCTGTGACTCCAGTGGACATACGCACTTAATTTATCAGTTGACTGGAGTCATATTAGAACACACATGCTGTGAATACAGCCCTACTGTAGTTATCTGAAAAGATTACTTATCATAGCACAATCCTGCTTTAAAGTTTATTGTTATTGTTCCTTAAATTCTGTCACTTAGACACATGATAGATGCACAGAATGTGAGCTACCTTCCCTATATACTTTGTTCCTGGAGTGGGAAGAATAAAGAGTGTTACTTGACTCAAACTGACCAGAAGACAGCCCTGAACTGTACTGTGGGTAGTGCACTACATTTATCAGGCTATTATTTCTGCATTCTTTATTAATTTCCTTTTTACAGTTGACTGGAGTTGCATTAGAACACACATGAAGTGAATACAGCCCTACTGCAGTTATTTGCACACATTACTTATCAAAGTGCAATCCTGCTTTAAGCTTTATTATAATTGTTCCTTAAAATCTGTCACTTATACACATGATACCTGCGCAGAAAGTGAGCTACCTTACCCATATACTTTCCTCATGAAGTAGAGGAATAAAGTGCATTTTTTGACTCAAACTGGCCAGATGACAGCCCTGAACCTTACTGTGGGTAGTGCACTACATTTATCAGACATTTTTCCCTACTTGCCACACTCATGTCTCACCCTGGCCAGGCGCCCTGCATGTGACTGGACGTTGCGAGACCATTCAGCTGCAGCTGTTGGAAGAGAGGCAAACTATCATGCTTACCAGTTTTGTATGGATTCAGCTTGTATATCAGTAAAATAGTAGCAAATATAGTTGCATTTCGGGTCTGCCCAGCCTGAGCTTCTTAGATGCAGGTGCCCAAGGTTCTCGTCTTCCTGTGCTTCATGTCGTCATAGTGGTTATGACACTGCTCACCAGTGCAGGGGATACCAGTAGCACTGGTAAGATTGGGCAACTGATCCCAGGCTTCAGCTTTACATTCTGAGCTGTGGTAATCACCCTACAGACACCCCAAATCTGCGCCCAAAAGCATGCTCCCTCACCAACACCGCTAGGCATATCAACAGGTTAATAAGGACTCCAATGAATGGTGTAGAAGTCCCACCTTTTGGCCTTAATATAGGCTGCATTCCCACCCTTACACATCATACTGTAACTTTCAAAAAAGTGCCACATTGTTGAACATCCTACAAACCATTTTAGTGGAGCTAAAATTGTGCAAACTCACCCAATAGTGTTTCAGCGGAGCTTAGAAATGCGCAAACAAGAATAGCCGTTGACCATTTTTAAGTGGTGCTTAGCATCACACAGCTTTTCCAAATGTAACAATTTTGTTTTTTCATTAAACCACCCTTTAGGTCACCTCACACATTTTCATGGCATGAAATTTAAAAAGGTATAACTACTCAGGACTTGAACCCGGGACCTACTACGCTATAAACCATGACTCAACCTATTTAGCTATTTGGATAATAAGAAAGCCAGTCTACCTTCACATATACTAATAAGGTATCTGTTAGTGTTGCTAAGCAATACTCCATGCTGCTCAAATGGACATAAAAAAAAAAATTAAACTAATTACATACGGTTCTATTTTTAGATGTCTGGCAGGTGTCAGCTGTGTATGTTTAAGAGCAGCTCAGCACCACTAAGCATCTCACCATGCCATGCAAACGGCATTAAAAAAACAATCAAACATATTTATACAATAGCAGAATACATTACAAGGATTCCTATCTGTCCAGGAATTTACTGGACAATCCACAACTATGGGACAGCCTCTACACTACTGCTTACATGGATTCAATATCCGTGTTACTGTGATGTCCCTCGGCAGCTAGCCATGATTAATATGTATGGTGCACTGCCAACGAGGAACCGTGGCCATGTACACAGGTACATTCCATGTAGGCTCTGCACAGAACCTACATGGATTTTATTGAATCCTGGGGTTTGTTTACATTATGAGCTGCTGCATGCAAGCATTTTTCCATGCCCATGAACACTGTTGCTGGTGATGAAAAGGTGCTTGCAGATGTGTAGGTGTGAGGATCAGAATGCATATTCGATTAGCAGTGCTGCTCATCACGCTAACATGCTTACATTGTGTAGGCTTAGCTTGAAACCTACATGATTGTTAATAAATCCCAGGGACAATTTAGCAAACTCCTCTATGTATCCTGTTCACAACAAGTCATCCTGGATATGCTAGCCAACCTTATTTGCATTATGGTCTGTAACTCTCAGTTTGTGTACATAACTTCCAATATGTGTAAAAGGTCACACCAAAGGTGACACCATGGGATAATGTGAATTTCTATCACCCATAGTAAGTGTCCAATGCAGGTTGGTTAATTAGTGCAACCAAAAGAAATTCTGATTCAGAAACATGATATAGCTACAAAATGATAGACTTTATTAATGATTCATTAGCCATATCCCTGAATAGATACTATGCTGTAAGACCAAACCATAGTAGTGCTCTACCAAGCAGCCCATGCATCACATTATTATAGCTACCCCCCTATATGAGTGTGTGCACGTACACACACACACACACACACACACACACACACACACACACTTCATTACCACAACACACGTGCGTGCACATACTCCCAGACATTTCCATGCACACATACACCTACACGCTGTGAGCTACAGAGAAGCCACCACCATATTTACTCTCTCTCTCACAGTAACGCTCATTTATACAACTGCATGCATGCTCCACCAAAAACACACACACACACACACACTTGCAAGCTCATCAATCCCTGCCTTGCTTAATATGACCAACCAGGCATTCATACATGCACTCAACCTACTGAGATCACCAAGGCAGACACACACACACACACACACACACACACACACACACACACACACACACACACACACATACATACACCATTACAATTTTTTGAAGGTCATCTCAAACATGTTCTAAAATATGCATATTTTATTGATATATCTGTATACACAGAAGCATGCACACAGACACACACATACATTTGTAAATAGTTTGGTTCAGTGACAAAAAGATCATTATTCTGTAAACTGAAAGGACAGATGGCACTATAATAAAACTGATACTTTCACAGCATTTTTTGCAGAAGACAGATTGAAATTTTTGGCTTGAGAAAGCTTAGCCGCAAAAGAAAAAATGGGGAGCACACATGCAATGCATTATTTTTTTAAAAAGGGATTCTCATTAATCAAACAAAAAAAAAAGACCGAGGGCCTAATGACAAGCACTGAGACATCCTAAGAGAATTACTTTGGTAATGAAAAGCATGTTCTCCTGGCAAGAGTCTTACATCAGAAACAAAGGCATATGCTTGAGATTGTGAATGTGTTTCATATTTTGCAAACTCAGTATGTAAATCAAGTTGCATGTGAATGGCAGGCAAATCAATATAACATCAACACAGAAAACTACAATATAGATAAGGCCACATAGCTGGACAAATGCAGGGAAATAATTTGTTAATGGTATTCTTGAATGGTTCTACAACCTGAACTCACCCTTGTCCATTAATAACATTATCTGTTATCCTGTCATAATAAAATTGTGAGTAAGGTTACAATAAATGCCAGAAGGAGTATATCTAGGATTTACAGTAATTAATAGTCTCATTGTGTATTCAGTTGTGTCACATAAAAGATTAGATTATGAATGCAAAAATTGGCGGGGGGGGGGTATAGCTATTGAGTGATGCTTCATCACAATGAAAAACATCTTTAGTGTAAGGCTGCATTATTTATTCTGTGTTCTACTACGCCTTGCCTTGCTTAGCAGTTTATGGTTGGTACACTTTTTTGTTATGAACTTTGTTGCTTCCACATAAATGAAAAATGATGATCCTATGAATCTGCTAATGAAGAAGAATGCAGGCAGTTATTCTCAGCAGGTCATTTTCAATTGTCAAATTAGCTTTGATTTTGAGAAACTGATATTGTTGAAACTTGTAGACATAATTCTTTGCATTAACTCAAGAGAATGTCAAGACTAAACAAAAACAGGGACTGGTACTGGAGGTCAGGATTGTCCTGCAAAGCATGAGAAATAAGTTTGAAGGCTCAGATGTGGGTTCTGGCAAGTAAGAAACAATCAAAAATGAACAAGTCACAGGGTGAAGATTAGCATGTTATTGTGACGCCCGTGACCAAGCCCAGCGATCAAGGAGCCTCAATCCTCACCACTAACACCAGTGATGGGCATCTCATATAGGAGGAAAGGATAACAAATACATACAGTAAAGTGCAATTTCCCTTAAGAGCATACAGAGATCACAGTCAGTCCGGGGCTGGTCGCTCCCTTGCTCTCCAGGTCCCCAATAAGACTCCTCACTGGCACAGCTATAGGGTCCAGATCTCAGCCTAGTGGGCAAGCTAAAACCTCCAGCACCCTCTCTGTCCAACCAGTGCTTCATGTCCCTGTCCAAGCTGCTGACACACATACACACACACGCACACACTTTGAGTAGAGTTTATACAACCACACAGACACTCCTGGGAAAGGCAGGCACAGGTTCTCCAGCTGTTCCCCTTTTTCCCAGACTATATGATAGTACCAGCTGCCACCACCCACTAATATTTATCAGCTACTCAAAAGCCCTTAAAAGGGTGTCCGATTATTATCCAATTAGTAGTATAGCCCAGGGCTAAAGCTATTGAAGTGGCTTTGTACAACTTTACCAAAGGCATGCAGGTACTTTAAAGAGCTTAAATTATCTCTACAAAAACAGCCACAGTTGGAAGGGTTTAAAAATATTTAATAACAAATAGTCAAAACACAAGACAATACTTTTTACTACACAGTGCTAGTCAAGAGTTCAGAGATCACAGAGAAATACTTAAAATAATTCAGTAGTACAGTTCTGACATCACAGAAAAGCACTTAGTCTAATCTTTCCAGTTTCTATCTATTTTTAAGAGAAAACACAAGTCTAAGATAAACTTACATATAGGGAAAGACGTTGCTGGTCAGTTGGATGGTCAAGACAAAAATGCTTAATGCTCTCTGATTCTCTCTGTTTTTAAAATCACATCCCTGGTTCACATTATATCATTCTTCACACTTTCCTGGGTTACATTACATCATTCTTCACACTTCCCTGGGTTCCCAGGCTAACAGAAATTACATTTATATTCTTCACCTCTGGGCAGAAACCAGATCAATAAAGGACATTTATGCATCCAAATTCTGGCCATTAACTCTGGCCTTAAAACAATAGCAAGAATTCTTTCATCTAGACTGTAGGGAGCCATGTTTAGATCAAAGGGTCACAACATGCTTTACTTGGTCAGTAGAGTGCACTGTTGTTACATTTTTTTCCAGTTCCACATGTAACACTATTTTTACCATTTAAGACAACAAGCCTGTGGTTTACATTAAGATTTAGAGATGACAGAATTATCTCCAAAATTCTATCTGGCTAGGCTGGCAGCCTTCATCTACATTCACCCAATCTTCACAGTTATAATGATGCAAAGCTCATGCTGTGAGGAACACTCCAGATATGAGCAGCAGAATGGATGACATTTAATGATGAAAGTGAAAAAAAAAATGTATACCTGGAAAAGATCTTGTTTAAGTCAAGTTGAACATCTTAGTCACATAACACTGCAGGAAGGAACTATATTCTCATCAAACATAAATGTGTTTAGTGTCATATCTAATGCCTGGTAGGCTGGAATGAACTTAAGCAAATGAAGGAGTAATGAGATTAAAATGATGATGTATAATTCTTATGTTAATTAGTCATTTTCCCACCTGTTAGTGATTCATAGTCTTCTGACACATTCACATGACATCTACAGAGGTGTTATAAAAGGCAAAATCCGTCTTTTCTATCTACTTTGCATTTGGTGAAGATGCTTACTGTTGCTGCCAGCTTAGCTATTTTGTAGTGTGAGCTGCTTGTCTTTGCTCACCCAAAACCTTTTGTGCCCAACCATACATGTCAGCCAAGAAGGCAAAGATACAGATGAAGAATAACCCATTATAACTTTAATAATCAAGAAACTCTTGATAGATTTGCAGTGGACAAGGATATCATAGAGCTTTAGTGAGTATGTTTGGCCCAAAGATGGTAACTGGTGGGATGTTTGACCTTTCTATGCCTAGGGATACCAAGGTGTGTATAGCCCTCATTATACTTGCCACAAAGAGCTTCCAGAGGCAGACTGGGGACACACTGGGTTTATTTCAAGCTTCTACCCCAAAGATATTTCAGCAGTTCCTCAGCATGCTCATCACACATGTAGATCAGTACATCTATTACCTGAGTCACTTCAACAATAATCCAGAACCAAACATGCCTTCTCTGGAATGGTACATTTCCTTAAAGTGCTTTGCACAACAGATTGCTCCCATGTTAACATTATGGCTCCATCAGATGCACAGGGGGGGAGCAGTACTGAACTAAGAAGATTACCATTCCATCAACTGCCAAGACGTTTGTACTGCATGGGGGTACATTATCACCATGTTGGCCCAGCATCCTGGCAATGCTTATAAACCTTCTACATGCACCAATTTGGAGCAGGCAGCCTATATAGAACTAATCATTCACCATGTTCTATCAGTCATATGCTATTACCACTCTCCTCCTATAGACAACTACTATCTCCCCTCCCCTCTTAGATAATTTTATAGCTTACTTCATTATATCTCTTGAATTCTTTCACACCTGTACAATGCCACAATTTTCCTTTTTATATAATTACATATCTAACTTTATTGCATATCTTGAACTCCTTGCAAACCTTTCTTTACTGAATGTAAGACCAGTAAACTTCTTCACAACAATGTTTTCCCTTCTACAGTCACCATCCATTTACTTCCTGCACACGTTTACAGCTGGAATGATTGTGTAGACTTATAATTGTTGATGTAAATACTTTACTGCATATGCATGTCTTGTAATTATGTTTGTGCTTTTCTGAGAAATGTCTGAAATTCACTTGTTAATGTGAATGTACTGCGATGGAGTTTTTTCTTTCTGTTCCTTCATCAAAAATGGTCTCTGTCCCATCAGGCATTCCCAGTCTACAAAGGCAAATAAATAAATAAATGATTCCCATTTCTGGCACACAAACTCACTCTGCCACCTCTTCCTGAATGACTAGGATGCACCATGGTCACTTTGTCGAAGAGTCAATTTTATATATTATTATCCATTTAGTTATTGGTTGGAAAATGTAATTCTTAACCTCCCTTCACTTGTGCCTCTCCCCTATTTTCTTTTCTTTTCCTTTCCTTTCTAGTGTTTTTTAGGTGATGCAGGCTGTCCTCTAGAGCCTTAGCTCATGAACTCTGTTTGAAGCATTATGACAGCTGCTGAAGAAAGGTGTAACACCTTCCTGTTCTCATACATAAATTGTCATTGAGAGAGTGTTTGGCTCACTGAAAGCCAATTTCCATTGCTCAGATGAGTCTGGGGGTACCCTTCAGTAGGATTTTGCTACTGCATGCAGGATATTTACATGGGTTGCAGTCTATACAATCCTCACCACTGGCAACAGTTGGGGATGTTCACTGAGAGGATAACAGGTACACACACAGTATTTCCAGATGCAACTCTCTGAGCACACAGAGACCACAGTCAGTCTGGGTTCCTCCCCCTTTCTCCAGATCCCCAGTAAGAATCTCCACTGGCACAGCTATGGAGTTAAGATCTCAGGTGAGTGACCAAGCCAAGACGTCCAGCACCCTCTCTGTCCAACCAGTGCTTTGTGTCTCTGCAAAGTAGCTGACACACACACACACATACACACACACACACACACACACACACACACACACACACACACACACACACACACACTCACACAAACACCTGGGAAAGGCTGGCACAGGTTTACTAACTATTCCCCCTTCTGCCCAGGCTATAAGGCAGTTACCACTGCAACCAATCACTTCTAATCAGCTACTTTAAGGCCCTTAACAAAGGGCATCCAATCTTACTGTGTAATATTATTAACACAAATGGTAGTTTTACCAAGAGCAAGGCAGGTAGGAGTGGCCCACACAGTGTCACCTAATAAATATGCAAGTACTCTCAAAACCTAAATATCTCTACACAGATCAGCCATAATGAAATGTTTAAATATATTTAATAATAAATAATAAAAGAACAATACAATACTAAAAAGATATTCACAGTGACATCAGAGTTCAAAACCACAGGAAATATTTAAAGTAACATTGCAGTACAGGCTCACACAAATAAAGAAAAAATATCTAAACTAAACTTCAGTATATTCCTGACTGTATCTAAGAGAGTTATTGTATCCTAGCAACTTATATAATTAGAGCAAGGCAGATAATGTGGTGAATGGTTCTTGTTGTTGTCAGCAGGTCCAAGACAGAATGCAGAATGGTCTGTCTCACTAGGAGACTTCTCAAAATAATGTCTAAATTATTAATGCTGAGATAGCTTGCAGAATTACATAATTTCTGGTCATGTGACCTCTAATACTCATGCGACCCCCATTGCTGAAGCTGGCAGTATTTGGCATCTACCTGTACAAATACTCATAGAAGGGCTTTTGCTCAGATCTTTGGCAGATGTTGGAAGTCATAAACAATTGCATTCATTCATTCTTCCAATGTAGTAATTAGTTCACCCCAGAGACAATACAGAAAGCTTCCTAGTACAGAATGTGTGCCTCTTGTTGCATTGAAACCTGATCAATAGCCTCTTTATGGCCTAGCCTATAAAGTAATTTAATTTCAAATATTTTTCTAAAGTTTGCTGGGCTGAGGTTAACCCTCCAGTTTCCTTTGTCAACATATACATTTAAACAGTTACAATAGTGCATGTACATTTCTGTTCTCTTCCAGTATGGCACACTGTGGATACATTTTAAGCACAAGCACTTTACAAATACCTTTTCAACACAAACATCTGTACAAAGCAGTTTGATATACACATGACATACAGTTCTAATACATTTGTAAGACAAGCATCTTATATGACATACAGTTCTAATACATTTGTAACACCAGCATCTTGTATAAATTAGTTTGATATTCACAACTGACATATAATTATTTACAAAATTCCAGCTATCTGTGTTGGCAGTACCTACTTTTATCCACTTCTTCCCCCTTTCAAAGACTCAACCTAGTTTTTCAAGTTCTCCTTGAGAAACATTGCTTGAGTGGAATAATTCTGTCTGGGAATACCTTATCCCATTCCCTGTCTTGACAGCCCATCTGCGCTGGCATTGCTAACCCCACTGTGGTGCTGCACTGTCATATCATATGCTTACAACCCTAGGCTCCACCTTAGTAACTTGGCATTTTGCTGGCTGGCTTGATGTAGGCATGATAAGGAATTGTAGTCTGTAACTACAGTGAATTTCCTTCCATATAGTTAAGGTTGAAATTTCAGCAATGCCCATACTATGGCAAGACATACCTTTTCTACAGCTGCATAGCATTCCTCCCTAGGTTGGAGCCTATGGTGAGATATACCACAGGGTGGTCTTCTCCCTCTGAGGAAACCTGGCTGAGTACAGCCCCACCCTATGGTTTGAAGCATCCACCTGCACAACATATTTTTTGTTGTAATCTGGACTGGCTAACACAGGGGTTCCTCCCAAAGCTCCTTTAAGCTTCTGGAATGCCTGCTCACATGCTGGAGTCCACACCACCTTATCTGGCCCGTTTTTCCTTGTCAAGTCTGTAAGGGGAGCAGCTATGGTACTATAATTGAGGACACACTTTCTGTAATACCCTGCTGTCCCTAAGAATGCCCTCACCTGCTTTTTAGTAACAGTGGCAGGCCATGCCTGAATAGCTTCCACTTTGGCAGGTTCTGGACTGATCTTACAATTCCCCACTCTATGTCCCAGGTAGGACACCTCTGCCATACCCACCTGACATTTACTGGGCTTAATGGTTAACCCTGCTCTCTGTAGTCTGCCCAGCACCTCCCTGACATGCTGAAGGTGCTCTTGCCAGGATTGGCTGTAGATAGCAGTATTATCCAGGTAAGCAAGGGCAAAATCTCCTGCGCCTGCTAGGATACAATCTACCAGCCTCTGGAAAGTCACTGGGGTATTTTTCACCTCAAAGGGAATCTTTGTGAACTCATACAAGCCAAAAGGAATCACAAAGGCTGACCAGTCTCTAGCATTGGGAGTCAAGGAAACCTGCCATTAGCCCTTGGTAAGATCAGTAGTGGTAAGTTATGTAGCCCCATACAGTTGCTCTATAGCTTCATCTGTCCTAGGCATGGGGTAAGCATCTGACTCTGTGTGACTATTTAGTTTCCTGTAATCCACACAGAACCTGGTGCTGCCATCCTTTTTTGCTACCAGCACCACTGGTGAGATCCAGGGACTGCTGGACTATTTGATTATCCCCAATTCCAACATTTCCTGCATCTCGGTATCATTGTCTCCAGGATCGCCTACTTGTTGGCACTGCTCACAGGTCCTGTAGTACCCTTTTACATCCCTGAAAATCACAGGCATAATAAGTCTCTTTATTTGCTTTATGCCCATATGACCTGCAAAGGGAATGTCATGAGCTAAGGCTAGATGTGCCAGATGGTAGGCTCTGGGGACTACCAACTGCTGTCTTCTTTCACCCTCTAGCCCTCCCTCAGGGGTTCACTCTCTCTACAGTAACCCTTGTCCAATATACCGATTCCCCTTTTCCTTGTGAATCAGATGCCTTCCTAGCTACCTCTCTCAAGCCTTGTAACATAGGGTCAGAGAGCTGACCCTGTTTCAACTTTCTTTTTGTAACCCTTCCCAGCTCCCTTTCCACAGGAAGTTTGGTATCCTCTAATAGAGGTGCCTGACTGTCAGCCTGGGTTCCACTGTTCACTTCTGCCCTTGCAGTCACCCTGTCCAATGGAACATCAGTACCCACCAGCAGCTGTGGCTCACCTTCAGTCTCACTGCTACAGGGTAGCTCCCTCTCTGAAGTAACCACCTCACCAGTCCTGGCTTCAAGTGTACAGTCTGTCTGCCCCCTCCCCCCAGTCTACCAGATTCACATGCCTGTCTCCATGCCTGACTGCATGTCACTGCATGCACACAAAGCACTGAATTCTCAGTATCATTCAGTACCAGGATGCCTGCAGGGATATCTTCAAACACACCTACTTGCTTATTCCTTTTCCACCCTACCAGTCAAGGTGAACCCAAGATAAAGGTATTTGGAATGGGGTCCGCCCTAAAGCTCTGACTAGAGTAGACTGTCCAAGAAAGTAGTGCTCCTCTTTAACCATTGCAGGCTTCACAATGGTTAGGTCAGAGGCTGTGTCTCTCTTAGCAGTGGTCTGTTTCCCATCTACTAAGATAGGCTATAACCTCTTGCGGTAATTTGGTACACTTGTTGTCTCCAGACAACTTACTGCTGGCATTCTGGTATTCCTACTTTCTGGCTCCCCTACATTTTGTTCCCCACCTTGCTTCCATGTACATCTATATGCTGCATGGCCCAACTGGTTACATTTAAAACATTTACCCTTGATGCTGGCTATGTACCTGAATTAGTGGCTTCTCCTGTTACTGGTGGACTCTTTTAGGGCAGTTAAGGCTGCCCACCATGGGTTCTCTTAGACTACTGAGCAGCACTGGGTATCCCTTCCTGTGCAGTGATGCCCTGCTTGTTAAGTTTAGGTCTCCCTTTTTCCTCAACTCATCTGTGGTATTCCATTGCCTATCAGCTAACCAGATTCTCATGTCCTCAGACAAAGTGCTGAGGGCTTGTTCCCTCACCAAAAGGTCTGCCAGCCCTTCAAAAATGGTGACCTAACACCCACTTACCCACCTATGAAAATAAGTGGTTAGTTCAGCAATATAGTCACACACACTTTTATCTGCCTTGCGTCTATGCTCACAAAACTTTTTCCTATAAGCTTCAGGTGTTAACTTAAAACACTCTAACAGACAATTTTTAACAGTATTACAATTTAAGCAATCAGTATCAGACAATTTAGAAATAGCAATTACAGCTTTACCATGGAGTTAAGGGGGTCATGAACCATATCCAGAGCCCTTGGTCAACATTATACTGTTTACATACCCTTACAAACATATATGAATGAAAATTATCACCCTCTGTAAATTGTGGAAGAAATTTACTGACCTTTATTGCTTCTTGGGTTTTGATATTTCCTTCCCCATTACCTCCATGACCCTGGCAATGAGTCAGCATCTACTTTTCATGTTGCCTCTGCATCAGATTTTCTTTGGTTTCCAGACATCTCAGTCTGTCTGCTGATTCTAATTCCAAATGCCACAGTCCTTCTGCTGATTTTGCTTTGACTTCCAAGTGCTGCAGACTCTGCTCATTCTAGTTCCAAATGTTTGGCCTCCAGTTCAAGTCTCTTTAACTCCAGTTGGATTTTTAAGTCCACTGAGGAGAAATTCAACTGTCCATTTTCTGAAAGCTGTACATCCCCAAAGCCATCCTGGCTGTCTTCCTATTTGCTGGTCTGTGATGCAGCTGTAACTACTGCTGCAATCATTCCCACTTTATTCAGGTTGGCATGCAACAGTCCTTTGGCTTGGCACATCTCAGACAACTGGCTCCTTGTCAGATTTCCATAATCCTCTGCTGACATCCTTCCCTGCTCTCCCTGGCTAACTAAGCTAACAAAAAAATAAAACCGTACAGAAAGAATAACAAGCCAATGGTCAGCAGCACAGCATACATAAACCCCAATACTTCTCTCCAAATGAACGCACATCATCTTTCTTCAAATAAGTAAACGCACAGTTCAGGTATAAAAAGTCTCTGTTTAATCACAGCATGTAAAACGGTAAGTACTTTCATCACAAACAATATATGGCTTCCTCAGACCATCATAAGCAAATATAAAGAGATAAAGCACATATATATATATAAAATCCACCCCCAAAAAACATTACAAACTTACCAATCACATAACACAACTAACTTTTCAACCACAAGCCCACTAAAATGTGGTAAAGTCACCACAGACACTTCAATATTTAAAGCAACACATCACAGACATTGTGTCTCTGGCTTCCTTCAAAACTGTGGGATAACCTCTTTATGGCTTAACCCATAAAGAAATTTAATTTCAAGAGTATTTTCAAAGTCAGGTGGATTAACCTCTTCTCTTCCAGTATATGCGTTTGCAATGTATACATTGAGACAGTTACAACAATGCATGTACATTTCTTTTATGTCCAGCAGGAAGCACTGTTGATACATTTTAACACTTGTAACTTTACAAATACATTTTTAAATACAATCATCTGTATACATTACTTTGATACACAAGTGACATATAATTCTTTATTAAATTCCAGCTAGCTCTGCTGGTATATGTTACACATCCACTGCCCTACTTTTTCTGGCATGGCTGGCATTACCTCCTATAATCATATCAGGTTGTAAGATGTGCATATGAGTGAAGAGTCATCTGCAATTTGTATTAGGGAGGCTAACTAAGTGGATGAGTGAATGGTGTTGTTGAGATTGTTAAATAAAGTGAACCGAGGACAGAACCTTGTAATATTCCAGTGGAGACTGGGAGTTATGAGAAGACGGTGGAGTGCCATGTTACTGACAGACCTATTGGACAGGTAGCTTTTGAACCATAGAAGGTAGCCTGAGGTAGACCCAGTAAGTTTGCTGTGGCAAAACTGTGTCAAAGAATTTAGGCAAGTCTAGAAATAAGGAGACTACTTTGCCATTATTTATAGCTTTATTGACATTATCTGAAATGGTTAGGAGTACATGGGCAGAAGCCATGGTGTATTGAGGATATGAGTTCTTCCTGCAGGAGATAGTTTATCAATTGTGTATTTGAATACATTTTTAAGTATTTTGGAAGAGGAAGGATAAGACTGCTACATATCTTAAATTAGTAATGTCTGTTAAATTTCCTCATTCTGTAACTGAATAATGTGTCATTTTTTCCAGAGAGAGAACATAGGATTCCTGGATTGACTTATTTATAAGTCTTGAGACAGGTCAGACAATGCTATTGGCTGCCATTTTAAGGTACTCACTTGAAAGGTCATCATCTGAATAAGATCATGGTTTGAGTTTGTTTAAGAGTAGTTTTATATAGGATTTGGGCAGTTTTGAAGGTGAAAGTGGATGTGGTAATATCTGGCTGTTGGGCAGGGTTGGGATTAGGTAGTGGGGAAACCTTAGTTAGGGAAACTACCTTATATCTGAAATAAGAGTTGTATTCTATTGCAGTTTCAAGTGGTGAGTTATTGTGGGGAGTGATCAGGCTTATAGGGAGAGAGATTTATAAATAATGATGTGCATTGTGTACCCATGTATTCCAATTATGTATTAATGCACACATGGGGTCACACACAATTCAGAAACAAAAATACTCATTTCCAAATCCCAAGGTAACTACATTTTCATCATTTTATTAACTGGGTAAGTCCACTGGACATATGTTTCCCTTTTTATGTGCAATTAGGAGCATTTTCTAGATATGTCTCTTACTCAGAGTCACACAATAAACAAATGGAGGGGGAAAGAATCAATCCATGTACTATGACTAGAAAAGGGAGTGGAGGTTCTAAAGCCACCTAAATCCCAGCTGCTTTAATCACATTACCTCACAACTATGGACTTGGGTGACTGGTGTCTTTCATGGCTGTCCACTCATAGCTTAAATTCTAACACTGTGTTCGAGCAAGGTGCAGTATGTGTAGGGAGGGAGAAAGAGAAAGAGTAGAGCTTATGCATATCGCCTAAGCACAATATTTGGGTTTCTGCAAGGTTAATGCAGCAGACGTGGGGGTGGGAGCGCAGACAGAGTTTTATATAGTGATCAGGAGGGGCACTATAGGTTTAGGGAATAAGAAGGAGGTTTTAGTTTTATGGAGTGGGAAGGGAGCTAAGGGCTAGGGAGTAATCAGAGACATTTAGTTTTGGGAGCAGGAAGAGGATTTAGAGAGCATGAGAGGAATTTTAAGGTTAGGGAGTAAATGGGAACTTAAGGTTTAGTTAGGGGAGTGTGGCGATTTAGGTTTGAGGAATGATCAGTGACTTGCTGTAGTTTGGGACATGACTGGGTGGGAGTTTTTGGGGTCATAGTTAGGGTTCTTGTAGGTCTATGCAGCTAGGTTGGATCAGATGTCAAAAAGGAATAGGTAATTTACTAGGATCTAGTTATTAGGAATTAGGGCACTTGGCAGTTAGAACATGTGGCAGTGATTAAGTGTGTCTCAAGCTAGTTGCATGTGAGCATTTTTAGCAGATCCAAAAGGAGCTCATTAGCATTTAATGGCCTTAATTCTCTGCATTAACTGTTGCACTATAAACTAGCTATAAATGATGAAATAAATAAAGCCACCATAAGAACCAAAAGAGAATGATACACAAAGTGGACCAATATGTAGAGCTATATCACAAGGTATAGACAGTGCACACTAATATAAAAATTAGAAAACAACATACTTAGGCAATTTGTACCCATGTCACAAAAGCATGATGCACAAGATGTCATGTGACTGCAGCTAGAATTTTTATTTATTTTTTGTCTTTTCGGCTTTTCCCGGTTAGGGGTCGCCACGGTGGAACTCCGATCCGCTAATGATTGGCAGTAGATTTTTATGGTGTCAAGTTGCCAGCTCGACCCCCATCCTTCAGCGAAGGCACGCCCATTCACGCATGTCTTTCGAATACCACTGAACTGCGGGGAGGACATGCAGACTCCATACAGAAGGCACTCCAGCCGAGAATCGAACAGGAGAACTTCTTGCTGTAAGGCAACAATGCTACCACTGCACCACCGTGGCTGCTTTGCTAATCCATGATGTGGAGTACCCAGACTCACCCCCTGGACACACAGCATCTGCATCTAAATGAAGACATCCCAGATGTGTACATACTTAATACATATGTCTGTCAAGGTACATGAGAACAGAACTAGTAAATAACAGCATTTAGGAACACATTATGAATTACACATATGACTATGATAAAGATGCATTACTGCTTATAAAGTCTGCATGATGCTGAAATACAAAGCATTGGCAGACTGGTTATTATCTGTCTCAACTTAAATATTAGACCTCATACATGTCTGGGCATTTTACATCACCATATGTTATTCCATACAAGTATCTGGGTCTCCTTTTAATTTACATCATGTGGAGCATGGGGATATCCTTTTCATTGTCTGCATGGCTGTCAGTCAATTTAATTTGAAAAGAAAACATTCATTCTAGCAAATGCATGTGCAATGCATGTGTGGCAGTGCTGACTGACCATACCAGTAGTTATACCTGTCACAGATATTTCATGTATCATTGGCTGTTTACGTTATTGAACCATGCATGTCACAAGTAATATTCTTGTTACCTAGCAAGTGTTCATAAATAAATAAATCATTTATTTATTTATTTCACATTTGTTTACCGGGGTGGTCCAACTGGGTCTACAGCACCCATTTTCCGTGGAGGCCTGGGGAGAAAAGCTCCACATACAGTGGAATACAAACACATTATAGTCCAAAAACAATACAAGTGACATCTCAGGATTCAGGAATTTCAAGTCTGCTAATCATCAAATTCTGGTGAAGTCTCAAAATTCGCTAACCCATGAACTCAGGTTAGCATCTGAAGCAAAGAATTGCAAATGTTTCTTTAGCTACGGTATGAAACTAAAATACCAGACAGTCCTCTAAACTTATTCATAATGGGACCACATACTCTGATCCATTAAACGCTGCCAACATATTGGCTAACAAATGTAGGGTTAACTTTACCCTAGAAATGACTATCCAAAAGCCCACTTCTCAATCAATATCTCAGTCCCACCACTCTTACTAAAGGCCAAGTACTGAAGGTGCTCTCCAAAACTAAATTACCTCCTCAGTGGGACCTGACAATAAGTGTTTAATACAAAGTCCTGGCAGAGCCACTCAAAGTATTTATTTATTTCCAGTTTGATGACGGGGGAGGTCCACTGGGCTCAAGAAGCCCGTTTTCAGTGGAGGCTCGGGGAGAAAAGCTCCACATTACATACAGGTAAATCAAACATATAATTATATAAAAACAAATGTAGAATTATATAATGAGATGTAGCGAATTAGAAATGCAAAAAAGAAAAAAAAAAACACTCTTCATGACATACATACATAGTTGAATAGAGAGCCATTTGCACAGCATATAGTTGAATTGAAGCAGCAGAAATAGTATGTACAAAATGCCAAATACTATCAAATTGAAACTCTTATGTTAGTAGTTGCAAAGACTGAATATTTGAAAGATAGTAGTAAGTAGTGTTGGTAAAATATTAACACATGTTTAGCCAGCTTTATCAAATTCTCACATTACACAGTGACACCGGTACATGGTTATAACAAGTAAACCATTGCAAAGATTTGGATTTTATGCATTATACATATCTGGTTCCTTCTTGATTATTCAAGTACTGCCTTCCCTGAAATTTCACTTATCCTCCTGAATATTTTGCACATATTGTTCCCAGAAATTTCATTTATATAGCTCATATTTACCTTATTCTAAGAATCCTACCTACAATTGTATCTCCTGTACACATTCATTGTTTCTTACAGATAGTTCAGCTTTATAATTTCCATTTTCTAGTAATTGCTTTTTTTGGTAGCAAACAAGAGCCTTACTCAGTCATGAAGAATACTTTACAAAAATAAGTTGACAGAACATAAACTAGGTTACAAGATATACTACATATTTGGACAATTTTATAGAGTTATATCATTATAGACAATTTTAGTAATTCTAACAACGTCTACATAGCCTTCTTCTTTCGGCTTTTCCCGGTCAGGGGACGCCACAGCGGATCACCTGTCCGCTCATGACTGGCAGTGGAGTTTTACAGTGTCGAGTTGCCAGCCCAGTGCCCAACCTTCCACAGAAGGCACACACGCACACACTCATACCTAGGGCCAATTTAGAGTGTCCAAACCACCTACAGCATGTCTTTGGGATGTGGGAGGAAACCAGAGGAAACCCACGTAACCACAGGGAGGACATGCATACTCCGCACAGAAGGCACCCCAGCCGAGAATCGAAGCGGAGAACCTCTTGCTGTGAGGCAGCAATGCTAACAGCTGCACCACCGTGGCCGCCCCAACATCTATATAGCCTATGAGTAGATCAAGTGTACATAAGCAGTATGTAGGTAGCACAATGTATGGCATCGGTTGTTATACCACATGAAAAGATGTCCTTTTTTTTCCTCCCACATTTGCAAATTACCATCTTGGGCAGACTATGAAGTATTGTATATCCCTAACTCAAGAGGCAGAACTTAACAAATTGTAACATCTACACTTAAAGTCTTCGGGTTAACAAACAGCTAAACAAAACATAAAAAAACATAGATAGATCGATATATATACAGACAGACAGATAGATATACAGACAGACAGATAGATAATATGTACAGATGTGTTCATTTAATACAGTCCACATTTGTCCGGCACATAATTCACCTAAACAAACTTACATAAACCACAACCACTTAAGAGCATATTTGTGTGAAAATAATTATTCTAAAAACAATAGATCTGAAAAAACAAGGAGAACTGTTTTTTTCATGATGAACATGTGAAAAAGTTAACTTCAAGCATTTTTTTTGAGTGGGGACAAACCCGTTTTACCTCCAATGTGAGAAAGGCCCCCCAAATAAAAATTATGTATACCAACTCCATAATCATACCAATTCTAAGGTGGGAGAAATCACTCAAAACCAGGGAATCACTGTCATTGCACACTGAGATATTGTAACAGCAGTGATTTACAATGACAATAGAGTGATCAGTGCTGTGCACTGGACAGATGTGTCTCTAGGTCACACTACTTAAAGCATTCCATTGGTGAACATTATGTTCCATACAGCATATTTCCTGATTGTATCTGACATTGCTTCGCATCTGTCGATGAAATGTGATTAGACCAAATATTTGTAAACAAGTTAAATTGTCAAACATTTGTATTTTAGGTCTACATATTTAGGTCAATTGTCTGCCACACAAATATGTATTCAAGCAATTTACATAGAGCTACATATATATATATATATATATATATATATATATATATATATATATATATATATATATATATATATATATATATATATATATATATATATATATATATATATATATATATATATATATATATATTATATATATATATATATATATATATATATATTTTTATATATATATATATATATATATATATATATAGATGTGGTTTACTATCAAAATCTTGACATTAAAAACAAAAAGTATTTTTAACATCTAATCACAATGCCGAATCCATGCAGACTAATGAGATGTAAATGTTGAATCTGATGAACCAATACAGCAGATTTGACATTTACATTGAATATCGAATGGAATGTCTACATAAGGTCTGTCTACCTACTACCCTGGAATTCACTGTTTTGCAGGGGGGCAAGCCTCCCCCCCTGCAACCCCAGCACCCCACACCCCTTGATAACTATATATTCCAACTCCGAGATGGCACTACAGTGAGGAAAGGAATGAATTTCCCAGTCCGCACTGTACCGCAATCTGTACTCATAACATCGAGCTCCTATCAGCGAATGCACAATGGCATTTGCTGGTACGAACTCTCTTGCTCAATTAACGTTCGGCAGCACGGAAATCATCCAACCGCCATTTGACATTCCCATGTTCATTGAAGGTTAAGTCTATCTTTTGATAGTAAACTATATATATGTATATATATATATATATATATATATATATATATATATATATATATATATATAAATAAATATATACACACACACACACACACACACACACACACACACACACAGGAGTAAATAGAGCATTGTAAAACATAATAGTATTAGGAGCTTTCGTGACATTAAAAATGTGTATAATAACCTTGTAGTACATAAATCCCATTGCAATTTGAAATCAGCAAAATATAAGCTTGTTATATACCTTTATGAAAGCAGTAAAACTATGAACCAGGGACGATTATGATTGGATCTCCAATTGTAACCAAGTTATTGTGTGTTCAAGACATGTATGGGAAGAAATTCACCTTAACAATGAAGCTTCAGAAGTGAATGTTGACATCTATGTCAGGAACACATAATAAATGGTTATGGTCAGTGAGACATGATTAGAAGTTTTTGTTAGTGTACAGAGCTTTATGTACTCTGTGTATTACTAGTTACAGAAAAAAGTAGGAATGAAGTGTTTTCCTGGCTTTCAAAGTCTTTGAAAACCAGTAAAACAGTTTAATGCTGTAAAAGACAAATAAAGTACTGAGGAATTAAACACTTTAAAAGATGTTAGACACTTTGTTATGCCACATTGTTTATTTATAAATGTAGCAGAGTGAAGTACTATGTAAGTAATAATGCCCAGCAGGGTATGGGTTAATGTGTAATTAATGCCTGCCCAAGGGTGTTATGAGGCCCGATGCCACAGTCGGAGGGCCTCTGTACCCCTGGAAGGGTATTATTTACACATTAATGTACACACCCTAGAGGGCATTATTGCACTTAAAGAATGGGCTGTCTGTTAAATTGTTTTACTTCCTTATTTTTCTAAGTACTGTATTATTTTTTTTTATATATTTTTGATGTAAAATAGTTCCTCCATCTAACGTTTCAAATTTTCTGTAGTATATGTTAATGGTGTTGGGTGAAGCATCTTGCATCAAAAATATATAAAAAAATAATTTATTTTATTTATTTATTTTACATTTGTTGACTGGGTAGAGTCCAGCTGGGCAAGTTGCCCATTTTCAATGGAGAACCGGGAAGATAAGCTCCATAACAACAGTACAAAAAGATTACAAAAATTTTTAAAAAGATTTACAAACAATATACAAAAAAGTCTGACAGTTGCCACAATCACAATTTACAAGAAGGTGAATGTAAAACAGAAAACAACATTTCTTAAGCTTTATTACAGATAGTAATATAAAACTCATTAGATATATAATTAAAATCCATTGTGACATTTTCATTTGGAAGAAGTAAAACAAAACAATAGCAGAATAGAAAACATTTGATCGAAGGCATGAGAAACTAGCCAGGAGTATTACAGGAGCATAGCCATTTTTGAGTAAGGTATTCCTTTAGGAGTTTTTTGAAGCTGTACTTCAATATAGTGCTTAAAAAATAAATAAGTAATGCACAACAATTTTTACAGAGAGCCAATTCTCTCTCTCTCTCTCATACATAGTCTCTTCTACTTCTCACACACAGTCTTCTCTGGTTTTATACTCATATTCACAAACACAGGCATAACTCTCAACCTCTTAGCACAAAAATTCTAGACAAAGACAAAAATAATGGGGGGACAAAGCCCCCAAAATAGGAACAAATTTTATATATTGCTCTTAGAAAGTTGTTAGAATAGAAGGTCTTGTATTACAATGCATTTTCTGAAAGATATAAAACCTTAAGCTCAAATGCCTGTTATTATTTAGTGAATTCACAAACTACTGATTTGCCACAAAACTTCTGAAAACCACAAATTTTATGAGGAGCATGCAAAAATATGGACATTCTGTGAAAATGTGGACAGTTGAGAGCTATGCACACAAGACCGCTCTCTCTTGAACTCAAGCAGTCTCCTCTGCTTTCATACATGCATTCACTCAAACAAGGTCACTCTCACTCTCTGTCGATCTCTCACACACACAGTCTGTTTTGCTTTCATACATGCATTCACTCACACAGACAGAAACAAAACGCACTCGTACACAACCCTACACACACACACACTTTTTTTTTGTTTATTTTTTTTTTTACACTCACTGAACAGCAAAAGCTGTGCTTAGTGAGTGTGAAATAATGGTGGCCATTATTCTCCAGTCAGGATGCCTATGTACAGTTTGCCCATTCTCAGTTTTTAAAAACTGTTTTACTTCATGTATCGATTCTCTGCTAGCTAATATTGTCTTCTATTAATCCCTAGCCTGAGACCCAGTCTTAACAGCACTTAGGTTGCTTAATAATAGCTTAATAAACACCTGTCTGACTTCAGAATGATGGGCAGTGGGAAACTACAAGGGGCAGCTATGTACAGGTGGATCTCATTGCATAATTTATTTAGGGCTACAGTTCAACTAGGTTTTGCCTTGCTGATTGCACTCAGATAGCTGATGTGTATAGCCCATAAAGTGGCTATAATGAGTAGGTGCTGAGAAAGTCTGTTGATGTGAGTGACTGATCTCATTTGTTGTTTGATCACATGTAGTGGGCATTGAACTGTCATAACAGAGCACCATGCCATTCCAATCAGCCTTGCCCATTCACTTGCTTCCTGCAGTCTACCTTGCTTTAACATCACTAACCACCACTGACTGAAACCAATTTTTAACTTCATTTCTCAAATTGTTTATGATCCATTGCCCTATGATAATCCTCTGTGTTTTGTGTGTGTGTGTGTGTGTGTGGGGGGGGGGGTAGGGATCCTGCAGCTCTTGCACCCTTCATTTTGGGTATTTGCCTCCCCACCCCAGATCTCTAAATAGAATACCTTTGAAGTCACATGTATAGAAATGAAAGAGAAGACTGTTAAAAATCAACAAACTCACTTTTCCTTATTCTCCAAGTTGCATGACCTCACAACACAGTAGAGCACCTGTGGCAAAGCAAACTTTGATGTACTAAGACACTAACAACATGCAAAAGCAATTTAACATATGCACTATTTTGTGATACAAATAAGGAGCACATGATAAAAAGTAGTGGTTCCCTAGTCCCATGTGGCAGCATTCATTCTACCCACTTCCAACAGCTGTGGATGAGGGCAAGAGGAAGACAGAATTTGAAATGTTTAGCATCATCCCTATCAAGCATGGGAAGTCTCCTAATGCCCCTAACATTTAGTCCCTGTTGCAGAGTGGCACAGTGCCATGTCTACTTTACAAGGCAAGTGTGGGTAAACTCTTCCATCTAATACAGCAGGGTGTGTGGTAGTACACTCATATGTTGGTTCTTCTTTTCATGTAATATTTCTAAACATGAAGCAAACACCTGTAGTCTAACTCATGAGTGTCATCCCCACAACATGACTGGGTGAAAATTTAGATGAAAAAGCACTGAAGTCATGCACTTCAATCATGCACATATCTCTCATGATAGCATATCTATCAAGTTGCTAATCAATCCAGAACAGCTGAAATGTAGTCAAGGCTTCGTCCTCCTGTTTCTCTGAGCAAACTGTTCCAACATTAATTTTGGACAGTACCTCAGGCTTGTTTCATTTTGTTATGTAGACAGTGGTGATAACCAATGCTGTCTTATGTTACATAGGCCATGGATATATCTGCAGTTTTTTCCCTACTTTTTAAAGCCACACCTATGTTAAATTACACCATTTCATATGAGTCTAGATATAGTTTCTACATAGTTTCATAGTGTGATATTCATTTAGTAGGATGTGACATTCACATCACTACCACTGCATAAATACTGAGTCCTATTTATGTTTTATTATAATATCAGAACACAATGTCACTGTCTTAATATGCATGTGATTATCTGGCTGGTTGTTTGTTTGACTAGTTAGTGGTTTGATTGACTGGTTGGTGGGTAACAAGGTAGGTAAGCTGTACCAGGACTCTTATGTGAGAAACAAGCAAGAGACACAATGAATAAAGATAGCAGTCATCATAAAACAGTTCCAGTAGCACATTCAGTATCACATAGAATATCATGTTAAGACTACTTATAACAATATCACTGTAAACTGTTGTATGCTTATTCAAATTATAACTCATTATGTAGCTGTAACAATACAGTCAAACAGAATTACAAAGCAAACCAGTAACAATTATAGTACACTTAGCCACAATCCTAAAGATAGTGATTAGTAAGAGATAGCTGTATATGACAAATGTAGAATTAGACAATATCACTCATTGACTTTAAAGTGCTGTCATCTATACTCAGCATAAAGACACTCCATCAGGCTAGACATAAATCCATCCAGCACTACTCAATTGTCTTGATGACCTGAAGATGATTAAAAGGTTACTAAATCTCTCTCTTTTCTTTCTCTCCTACAGCTAGATTCAAGGAGGAGAATTTTAGTGACTCAGTGTGGGAATTCATAAACATTTTGTCTCACAGAATAGGCCTGGCTGATATACAGTAGAATGGCATATCAAAGCCCTGTGTAACTGATAAAGACTATTACATAATGAGGTAAGACCTTGAACTTGGTGCTTCCCTACTGAGTAGCAAAAGTAATCCATTCTCAGAGGACTAATGCAAATGGCACCCCCCTCCACAGGATCGTATGATTCTGATACAGTTCAATAACTGAGTACAGGTTGGTTCCAACTTTGTAGGTCATAGGACCAGAAGTACATGCCTACAGTCGTTCTGTGTCTGATAACAGCAGTTCCCCCTTCCCTTATGATGTGCTGCCCATTACAGAGAGCTGAGCTGCAAAATCAGTAAATAAGTTACAATAAAAGTTATTTTCCATGTCAGGGAAACCCCAACCAGCTGTGAAGATCCCAGTGGTGCAAGCAAGCCTCCTGCTGTAACCACCTCTATCTCAGTTTGCTTGCCCTGACATGGGATAATACTTGACTTCTTCAAAGGAGAAATACCATCGCAGCAGATACCCTCATGATCATAATATTTTAATGACCCTTTCCCCACCATTATGCCTATTGAATTGTTATTATTATTTTTTTTATGACGGGTTGTGTATCTTGACAGCAGAGCACAGAGTACTGTACATGGTAGCTGTTCCCTGCACTCTGAGCAAAGTGATTCACTTTGTGGTAATGGGGCACATTGTATACTGTAATGCACTATGTGCACTGCTGTGCAGCTGAAAGTCATTACCATTACTTGTGAACCATAACTATGAATCATGATGTTGACAGGCAGTGTACTAAACATAGTGCAGCTTTGCATTGTGGTTTTGAATACCCCAACCCATCAGTACAGGTAATTTCTGTATATGCAAGCACTGGCAATCACTTGTTTACAGTTTACTGAGCATTGATTTTAAGCTTTCACTAGTAATTCGCCACCTGTTGTGCATATATGAATGGATGAGCATAGGTACATTTGTAGGTATGGTACAAAATTAAGATTCTTTCATGTTTTGCTTTATAAAAGTGAACTTTACAGAAACAGAGAACAAGGTAGCTCTGAATGTTTTGTGTACAGGTGGTGCACTCTCACATATATTCAGGAAAAGTCTTGTGATAGCACTCGTTAACAAAGATTATGGCACACATTAGTACTGCTGTTGGACATTAACACCTTAGGAATGAATATCATGAGTGTGCAATGATATGAAATAAACAGGCCAGGAATAAAAGCAGGAAGGCAGTGGAAAGGGAGAGAACTCTAGCTTCCTCACATCATCAAAATATAATATGCTTCTCATTAGTCGGGTGCCACATGTTCATGCCTTGTGGTGAGCGTGGCCGTCATTCTGGTGTCCTTTATAGATTGGGTTAGTTGTTTACATCATTCACTTTTTGTGTGCGATACTCGTGTGTTCTATACACTTGCAAGAGGCTGAGCTGCTGTGTCTGGTGTCATGACACAGTATTACTGCAGAGCATGGAGTCAAGTGATCTCTCACAAAATGGGTGGCACATTTTGCAGTTTTTGTCAGGTGTGATTCATGTTTTGCTTTTGCATGGTGTCACTTTATCTACCTGATTTCTTATTTCCATCGAAGATGTAAGAAAGTTAAGCATAGTTGTGTTACCAAAGCAGCTGCCTGCTTTATTGACAGATGTCTCATAGTCTGTGTGAATATCATAACCCTTCACCTGTGGTTTTCATGTTTAGCTGCCTAAAGAATTATATTGCCACAGTCTGTGCCATGATGATGGAGCCTATTGTAAAGGAAGCTGAATCTATGCAGACTGGTCTGGAGCCAAGCTAATCAGTATTTACCAGTGATGTGAATGGTGTCGCTGAGGTGCTGCCTTTGCTGCCACAGGCATGCAGTGCTGCTGATGCTGCGTCATAAATTGATGTGGCCCACTACACAGCATACCATGTGGCAAACCTTCCACAGCATTAGCTGCTGGTGTAAATATGAATACAGGACAGGTTGGGGTAACACCAGTGGAGCATGTTGATGTTTGAAATTCCTTGCATTCTGCTCAGTCATATACTGATGTGAGAGATAATGCCCATTCTGCATCTTTGCTATAAGCTACATTACCTGTTCTGGCATCCACATAATTTCCATGTGGTCACATGACTGATAGTATAGACTTTGATAATGATAAAGAGTTTACACAGCATGTGCACAATATGACTGGTATTTGCTTCACAAGTCCGGAGAGCTGCTGCATTACAGGACAATGACTGAACCATGGACTTCTTCATCAGTTATAATTTTAGTTTGTAGAACAATATTTCTACACAGTAATATTACAATCTAGCCTACTCCTACAACTTTGTCAGCAAGATAACAGTATTTTACACTCATGCTGTTAAGATGTGAGATCTCATTGATAATTTTAGTAAGCAGTGCAGCGAGAGGCAATTTTGTTCAAAACAAGAGATTTCTGTTCCACACTGTTTGGGGGGGGGGGTTACTAGTATATTGGCATTGTTGTGCTTGGGGAAGGTATCATGCCTGCTGAGCATCAGTACACCATTACCATGGTTTTAAATACAATAATTTACTAAAAGAATACTGCCTCTGCATGTCCTACAAGCTGAAGCTGAAGTTGGGACATGGCTTCTGCAGACAGTTCATAGAAAGATAGATGTGTGGTACCCTTCCAGCATGACTAGAAACACATCAGAGATGTGGTCATGATTAGAGGATAGTAACTGAGCAACTGAGCATCAGACTGACCATACATGTGTCATTCAGAGCATTGTATCTGCTGCACATTGGAGTAGGTCCACCACTTGGAGATACAGTTAACCTGATGAGCATTTGCTATGAATGTGCATAGTTAAACTGTGATCATGTTCCTTATCTGGAGATATGGAGAGACGTATTCTAAAACCCTTTGGCTTGGAGTAACATGACTAGTTCCAAAAGCTAGGGATCTGTCTGTCCTCATTCAAAACATGCTAATTGGGACTGTCAGGGCCCTATACCTAATTCCAAAATAGGAATTAAGCTTACCACACTAAACTAATTCATCATTGTACATTGACAAAGATCATCAATGCACAAGGCTAAATCAATAGTGAAGCCTATATAAATGAATGAGCTTCTAAGTGAGGAAAAAGCTACATTTGCATGTGAAAATAGCTACTGCAGGCAGTACCAACTTTCACACACAAGTGAAGGTTTACTGCAGGCATCAGGAGTTAGGAGCAGTCTGGGATCACATGCCTGCATGTTAGTGGGTACACATTTTTTTCTTTCTTAGAAAAAATTGCATTTCTTTGCGGGCTAGTGGCCCCACATCCGCATCCCTCTTTCTGGACTTGGTGAATGCAGGCACTCAGAACACTGGCCATCATGCCTACATACACCACTATGTCCTACAGATGGAGCTTTGGGACTGAACATCCCCATGGCCTTGAAGCTCCACCTGTGTGAAGCAGTGATAATTCTGTCACACAGATGGAGCCAGTCCGGTGGCATTGTTGCCGCACAGCAAGAGGTTCTCGGCTAGGATTGGGAGTGCCTTGTATGTGGAGTCTGCATGTCCTCCCCGCAGTTGAGTGGGCGTTCGAAAGACATGCGTTGAATGGGCATGCCTTCGTTGAAGGTTGGGCATCGGGCTGGCAACTCAACACAATAAAAAACAACTGCCAATCATTAGTGGACCAGAGTTCCACTGTGGCGACCCCTAACCAGGAAAAGCCGAAAGACAAACAAACAAACAAACAGATGGAGCCACTCTGTCCAAGCACTTCAGCCAGACTTAGCAACCACACAAACTGCAGTCAGATACTGTAATGCTGTTAATTAACTTCAAATGTTTTTGAATGGCATTATTTTGTCATATTCATTTCTTTACCTTTGTGTTGCAAGGTACTAAATTTGGCAGATCTTGCTTCTAGAGATAACATGCATATTACTGCTTTGAATGGTGAGGGTAGAATGGCAAATGTGTTTCCAAGTTTCTAACTTGCATCATTTTGCATAAAATTTTATTTAAATTGTTGTCCTGGATACTGCTGTAGTGAAAATCAATCATGTTCTATTCCTTGCTTTTGATTCTAGCTCAATGTGGTACTGGTATTGCATGTGTTGAGGAAGATTGTTTAGTGTCATGTTGTGCTGCACACAGAATGCAAAGACAGTTCCACATTCCTTGTCATGTTGGTGCTCCTTCAGAGCCGTCCAGAGAACTGAATTGCATTTTGATATGGGCAAATGCATTTTCAATGAGAATTCAGTCTCAGTAGTGGGAGATGCTGTAAACAAAGTGAATTAGAAGAGGATTCAGCAGCACAGTGAGTATTCTACAACACCTTGGAGGGAACAATGTAGGACAGTGATGGTTTTCAAGTTATGGGACATCATGCTGGTTTGCAAGACATGTACATCATGAATGTTTCCATGGAGCTAGGCACATCTGCTCCTGAGTCTTTCAGTATCATTGTACATCACCCTGAATATTGCTGAGTAATAATTCTACCAAGTGATATAGGCTCAGGCATCATCTATACTTTTGTGGCTGATAACAAATTGACTTGCATCATGGATGAAACAGGCAGGCATACGGGCATCTGGAGATCTATAAAGAAACCCTGTACTACTGATGCTCGACTTGCCTGGGAAGAGTAAAGGATGATACCTGTTCTTGCATGGGAACTGGATGTTGTAGAAAGATGGTGAATATGATATGCAGAAATTGGAGATTTAGCATCTTATCTCCAACTGACCTTTGAGATTTTCCACTAAACAGTATGGCTGGAGAAGTAATGACCCCCATTTCCAGTATCATTGTCAGACATCTAGCATTGTGTATCTGCATCCGGTGGTACACGCATAGCAGGTAAAACTCTGTCATGCATGCATTATTACTTCCAAAAATACAAGGAGTCATGCTGTGGGGCCAAAATGTTGAACTACATTCCATGTTGTCTGAAAGAATGTAGATTTAAGTTGCCCTGAAAATCCCACTTCCACGTAAGTGCCCTATCTTGTCTGGTACCTCAAGACTTCCAGACTGTCTGAAACCTGTGAGATGTGTTCTGCCTGTATGTCAGAATTGGTACTTTAGGCAGCATTGATTACTTCCTGCAGTACTGGGTTCGGTATACAGGTAGAGCTGTTGAAACATCATATAGCCCTTTTGATTTTAGTGAGCAACTGACTCTTTTGCCTAGATTTTTTGTGCTGCCGTTTAATGTCAGTGCACATTTACTAATATTATAATACAATGTTCCCAATTCCCGTTTTAGAAGTGGGCATACTGCTCCTGTGTCTTCATTAGCCCATGTAGCTCGAGGACTCCCTAAAGACTTCAGCTGAACTCAGGCATGGAGTTACTTGTAAGAGTGTACCTCTCAAACTCTTATCTCTGGAACTAGAGAGAAATACAGAAATAATCAGGAAAAAGCCAGGACACTTTTAAAAATATTAGTACAATTAACCTGAAAAGTTGACAGAATAAGAACATATGAATTAATATGCATTTTAGAAGTAAAAAAGTCAATGACTCTAATTATTAAGTGCACTCCACCATCTTTTTTACCCAAAAATTGCTACTTTAGGGAGGGATTATTTGGGATAGAGCAAAATTTTAAACCCAAATCGGGGACAGTTGAGAGGCATGACAGTGAGTGCTATAGTACTCAGGCTTAACTCCTTTTAGAATTCCCACAGCAGAGAGAAGGTGTGTACATCCCGCAGTCAAGGTGGTATATGCAGAGGTGTATGAATCCCACAGTCAATGTAGTACATGTAGAGGTGTATGCATCCCACAGTCAGTGTAGTAAATGCAGAGGTGTATGCATCTTGCAGTCAGTGTAGTACATGCAGAGGTATATGCATCCTGCAGTCAGTGTAGTACATGCAGAGGTGTATGCATCCCACAGTCAGTCTAGTACACGCAGAGGTGTATGCATCCTGCAGTCAGTGTAGTACATGCAGAGGTGTATGCATCTTGCAGTCAGTGTAGTACATGCAGAGGTGTATGCATCCCACAGTCAGTGTAGTAAATGCAGAGTTGTATGCATCCTGCAGTCAGTGTAGTACATGCAGAGGTATATGCATCCTGCAGTCAGTGTAGTACATGCAGAGGTGTATGCTTCCTGCAGTCAGTGTAGTACATGCAGAGGTGTATGCACCCCATGGTGTAGTACATGCAGAGGTGTATGCATCCCGCAGTTAGTGTTAGTACATGGAGAGGTGTATGCATCCCAAAGTCAGTGTAGAGGTGTAAGCATCCCAAAGTCAGTGTAGTACATGCATAGGTGTATGCATCCCAAAGTCAGTGTAGTACATGTAGAGGTGTATGCATCCTGCAGTCAGTGTAGTACATGCAGAGGTGCATGCATCCTGCAGTCAGTGTAGTATATGCAGAGATAGTCAGTGTAGTATATGCAGAGATGTATGCATCCCACAGTCAGTGTATTACATGCAGAGGTGTATGCATCCCACAGTCAGTGTAGTATATGCAGAAGTGTATGCATCCCGCAGTTAATGTAGTATCAGATGAGAAAGCACATATGTTTTCTTTACATCTGATCCGTTATACAACTGACTCCAAAATAATTGGCAAATTCACTACGATGATCTTTTGAGATGGCAGAAAGTTACAAAGTGAATTAATCATTTCAGACACAAATAGAGGAGTGTAAGCAGATGCAGATGGTACACTTCTCCATCAAAAATCCACACATTTCCTTTTAAATATGTAGGGTAATACTTAGCTGCTTTTAATAGTAAGAAATTAATGTGTTTACATAGCTGTCATTTTTATGTGAGTGCATGCTCACTGTGAACTCCTATATACTTTCAAAAATAGGTGCCATTCAAAACTTTTCAACATATACATCCATGTCAGCAATCAATTCCCCAGTAAGTACTATGTCTGACAAATAAACCTGGGTGCAGTGAGTACAACGTGGTCCTAACAGAGCTTTCTGAACTGTGTGCTGGTGGTTTAGATATGTGCCTCTGTACTGATGAACTGCTAGGGCTCATACATTGTTCAGTTTCAACAAAATAGACATGTCCAACCCGGAATTAATGGACATGCTGCACCTCAGAAAATCCAAATCCCATCGAGCTACGCGCTCGAGAGACTTGAACCTCAGCACTGAAATAAATAGGACATGCTGGAGGGACAGATTCATAACCCAGAGGCTCCCTTCACTCTGGAATAAAATCCCAGTCTAGGTTAGGCAGAGTCCCTCATTGACTCTCTTCAAGAGGAATCTTGATGAGTGGATGGGAGATCGTAGGTTTACCCCGGGTATCACTTCTATGTCACTGTTAGACAGAGGCACAGTATACTAACCTCGAAAAAGGGCATAGCAAAATAAATTTAAAATGGGTGGCGAAAGCCAAACACATTCTGGCTAGGCTTATAAATGCCCTAGGGCAGATAGCCTAGTATGAACCTATGAACCTATAATAGCAAAGACTTGCAAAGCATTTAGCATTCAGATGTTCTTTTTTGCACTCCTTCAAAACTGTCAGATATGCTTTGTTTGCATCAGTTAGTTTGCAAACACACCAGTGGCTTCTAATTTGTAACAGCTTGTACTGTAGACATATGTTTATACATCTCCAGAGGTGCATCAGCAAAGCTACATTACTTACCCAGTTTAATATGTATAGACACTGGCTATTGATGGTAACAGTACTTAATGCCTGTTGTGTTGTTCAGCTTAATTTTCTCTGGTACACACACATTCATTTTGGTTATACACTGCTGTTATCCAAAGCAGTGTACCTTCTTACCTTCTCTCCCATTACCTGATTTGCCCTATGTGTCCAGCAAGTATCTGCTTTTTCTTAGTTCCAAGCTACGAAACCATATATGTTGCTTAAAACTTGTTACTGTGTTAATAAGGGCCTGTGTGACCACAACACATCTGGCTCCTGGATCATAGTTAGTCCTGCTTTTATTGTTGCCTGCGCCAAACCACAGCATAATAATATCTTTGCTTCATGACTGCACACCACAATGCAGTTTGGTAGTCTTCATACAAAATTGGTATCCCTTGTTTTTTTTTTATTATTATTTATTTTTTACATTGGATTCATAATGTGATGAATTTTCATTGTATATCTCTGAAATACACTATGGTTTTCATGTGCTGTACAAGGCCTTGCAGTGGCAACTGTGGAATTACTTTGATAAAGTGAATGAAGCCTCTTTCATGTATAACACTATGCTGGGTGGAGTGTGTCAGTTTCTATAATTGGCTGTAGCAATGGCACATCAGTGGAAAGTTCTTCTATACTGCACTGAAATTCCAACAAATGTTCACCATGGTTCTCAGTTAATCCATTCAAGCTTAACCAAAGAATCCATCCGGACACAATAACATATTGTTTAAGCAAACACAAAGACAGATGTTTTTTACATTACATTTTTAATATAAGTTACTCACCCCCCCATAAAGGGACAGAAATTACTTATAAGTAGAGCACACACACTTAGGGAAATTCTGCAGCTAAACAAATTCACTCTTTAACTGTATTTATGTCTTTAGTCCCACAGACAATGCCACATGCATTTTCATTTTTTTCATTTTCTTTAATAAAAATTATTAAATCTGTCCTGCAACACTACCCTTGTTCTTCCCTTTCCAGACTGTTGCAAAGTGGCATGCAATCATGCACATTAAACACTCAGATAAAAAAAATATTATATTCACAGCTAATGCCACGTGCACTAGCAGGAATCTGCCGTCATATCTTAGCTACACCAATAAAACTTAGGGTTGCCAGCTTTCTTTGTGGCTAAAACTGGACTAAGGTCACGCCCCTTGCATCACCCATAACTCCACCCATTCCCACCCCCTCTCCCATCCATGCCACACCCATTTTGTGACCTCATCATGACACCAGTTGATGGGAACGCCCTCTTTTTCTGTTCTGGATGCCTGCTTTCAGCCGATTTCTCCCCAGTTGCCATAAACACTGTTAAAAACTCTCACTCTGCATACTGTCTTGTGCTTTATTCTACAGTGATTACAGATATTTGGATTTAATTTAAAACATTTATTTCAAATTTTATCGCACAAACTACTGATACACATATGCTAAACAAAGCAATACGGTCTCACAATAAAAACAGACTTAGCATTAAAACTACTCTGCCTTTAAATCTCACATTCATCTAAACAGCATTGCACATTGTTTTCCCAAGTTTGGGATGATAACATTTTAAAATGTTCTAAGAAATGACAGTATTAACAACAATCATATTCACATCAATAACAGACCTGAAAATGTATAGCATGGTCTGAAAATACATGTTTAGTATAAAACAATACATAATGACACAATTGGTCTTGCAGCTTTTGAAAAATGAACCTATGCCTTTTATAGAAAGCTACAGGGCATATGCTTAATGTGGACAACTAATGGATGGTCAGAAACTAGCAGGGTCATCAGTTTACACACCTTTGCTATACCAATCTCAGCTCCGAAATGAGGGACAAGAGCAAACAAAGGCACAAAAACTGCTCTTGTACATTTAGAAAGCTGCTAGAGTAATATACTGTGTTAACAGCATTCAGAAAAAAGCATTCTAAGTCTGAAATTCAATTGTCTGTCATTATTTAGTGCAATGCTGTATGCTAAATCAAATCATGTTACTCTAGCAACCTTCGAGGTTTATAAGAGTAACCCCACTGTCCGCTGTATGCTAAATCAAATCATGTTACTCTAGCAATGTTCGAGGTTTATAAGAGTAATCCCACTGTCCGCTGTATGCTAAATCCAATCCTGTTACTCTAGCAACGTTTGAGGTTTATAAGAGTAATCCCACTGTCCACTGTATGCTAAATCCAATCATGTTACTCTAGCAACGTTCGAGGTTTATAAGAGTAATACCACTGTCCGCTGTATGCTAAATCCAATCATGTTACTCTAGCAACGTTCGAAGTTTATAAGAGTAATACCACTGTCCGCTGTATGCTAAATCCAATCCTGTTACTCTAGCAACGTTCGAGGTTTATAAGAGTAATACCACTGTCCGCTGTATGCTAAATCCAATCATGTTACTCTAGCAACATTCAAGGTTTATAAGAGTAATCTCACTGTCCTCCTTTCCATTTTCATTTTTTATCTCTAAGTGCACATGGGATGGAAGATCATTCTAGGGGTTTCTTCATGAAGAATGTCTTAAACCTGCAAGTTATATCTTTTTGTGTTTAAATGTTTGGCACCTCAACCCTTACTCAGACTGCTGTATGTATGTCATATGGTCTGGCTTCTAGTACACTGCTATACAATCTGAAAGTAAAGCCAATGGAGCTAATAACACAATATCCCATATATCACCTCTAGTTTAAATTTGAAATACTAAAGCTGAGATGTTATAAAGTGTCAGGGGTGAATATATTTAAGTTTGAACTGAATTGAAGCAGATCAAGTTATTTCATAAAACATGATGCGGCTTAACCTTAAAAAGGCCCATTGATAGGTTTATGGCAGTTGGAAATTATGATTCTAGAAATTATATTTTTTCCTGACTGCAATCAGAATGCAAGGAAGCTCGGAAAGGCAGAGTAAGCTATGTTTCTACATTTCACTCAAGAGGAAGCCATGCATGTTCAGACTCCTTGTTGATTTGTCAGGAAAAAAAACATGCTTTACTCAGAACAGACCAAAATATGAGTCAATATCACAGACATAATTTTGCAGAATCAGGGAAAATTGACAGCATCTACATGATGTATTCCCTACCCCCCATGCATACCTACACACACACACACACACACACACACACACACACACACACTACCTCCATTGCTAAAGCTGCTTTCCCGATGCTGGCTTCTGCTGTGCCTTCCCCATTTGAAGTTAAACACTATCCAAAGTGGAACTGCTGATACTCGCTTAAATGCTGCCACTACGATCAAAGTTGAACTCTTGTTGCTTGCTTGCATTCTGAAAATGCTGCCTTCCTTAAATGCTGGCTTCTGCTTCCCGCTCGCACTACCGGAAGTGAGCTCCTTCAGCTCAATTCCGACAGGCTGGTAGCCCTGAGGGACCTGATGTCATTGCGCACGTGATGACATCAGCTTCAGCGCTGCAAAATTTAAAAAGAAAACCAAAGTCCGGTTTTGAATGGAATTTCTAACCGGACAACTTTTCAAAAAAACGGACAGTCCAGTCAAAAAACGGACATCTGGCAACCCTAAAACTGCTAAACTTAATATTTTAAATTAACTGCTTTTCATATGTAACATGCATGCAGAAAGAGATTAAACTTCATTTTGACAAACAGTTATAGATTATGGTTTTGACAAATTCAGTTGAACTGCAGATTTCCTGATACTGTTGAGTTTTACAGTCATCAAACCATAGCTAGTGTTACCAATATAAATCAAGGTTGGAGGCCATTTTGTGCTTAACATCATTTATCTGCACTCTGTCTGTATTATATCAGTCTTTAACTTATAAGTAATGAAGATGAACTAGAGTAACTGCAATGTTATCCAACTGTAAAAAAGTTGAATCTATGGTTTCAAACTGTTCTCTCTTCAAAATAATTTCACTTGTTCCAAATAGATTAGGATGTCTTCTCCACAGTCATTAAACTGCCTTTGTTACAACATGGTTTTGTGCTACAGGTTTAACATCACTTATTCATAGTAAATTTTTTTTTTTTTTTCTCATGAAGTACAAACTCAAAACATGCATGTAAGACAAGTACTAACATTTTGTGCTTGTAATTGTTCATAAGCTGGATTTAGGTTGGTGATTTCAAAACAAACATTCTAATTAACCATGATTGCTGATAAGGTATGTGGGGTGAGAAGCCTGTACTCACAGTCCTAAAGTGTACAGAGCAGTAGTCCACCCTTACACATCAATCCCTAGGATAAGTACATTACATCAATACTTTTTTTCTCACATGTATTTATGACTTACAAATAGTTTGCACTCTTCAGCTGCCCTCCATGGTTTAGCTTGCTCCATTGGTATAAGTTCATAGGTAGGTACTAGGCTATCGGCCCAAGGGCCTAAGTAAGCCTAGCCAACAAGGTTCCCTGGCTTACGCCACACAAGAAAGTTAATTTCCTGGGCCCCTGTTGAGTAGAGCCACAGAAGTGATCCCCGGGGTGTATTTCCTATTTCTCATCCACTCAGCAAGATTTTTCTTGAAGAGTGCTAATGAGGAACTTTGCTTGACATAGATGGGTAGCTTGTTCCAGAGTATAGGAAGTCTCTGGGACAGAAATCTATCCCTCCAGCATGTCCTGTTTATTGTGGTGATAAGGTTTAGGTCCCTAGAGCATGTAGCTCAGAGGGATTGGGATTTCTTTAGGTGTAGCATGTCCAACAGCTCTGGGTTTAACATAGCTTTATATGTTAGGCAGAGATCTCCTCGGAGTAGGTGATATACTACAGAGTAAAGCTGGGTTTTTTTGAGATGGTCAGTGTAGGGCATCTATTTGAGGCCAGTAATCCTCTTTGTGAGGTACTTCTGTGGCTTTTCCAGCTACTGCAGATGTCTTGTGAGGTACATTCCAAAAGGGGCATTGTACTCTATAATGGGTCTAATGAGTGCCAAGTAGAGGTGAACAATGACCTCTTTTTTCCTGGATGAGAACCCTTTTGTGATGAGGTGTGCCACATAGAAGTATTTCCTGACTACTGTGGTGATGTGATTATCATAGGAGAGACTACTGTCCACCTGGGTCCCAAGGTCTCTTATCACACATTCACCGTTAAGTAGACTGCCATTTATGTGGTAGTTCAGGGGTACAGAGCTTTTACCAAAGGGGATGACAGTGCACTTTTTGGCATTGAGCTTGAGGCCATGCCTCTGACACCAGGCATCTGTCTCAGTGAGGCCCTTTTGTAGGATGTCCACATCATTTGGGGGACATGACTATGGATCCTAGTTTGCAGTCATCTGTTAACTTCGTTAGCCAGAGGCCTCCTGTGTTAGTCTGTACTTCAGAGAAGTAGATACCAAACAGGAGAGCTCCCAGGACTGAACCCTGTGGTACTCCACTTGTCACTGGTTTGAAGTCAGATTTGGAGTCTACAACTTTTACATTGTGGGTTCTGTCAGTGAGCCAGTTGGCAACCCATCATGTGATGTAGGGATTTATGTCTAGTTTAATTAGTTTAGCTATAATTCCAGAATGGGGGAAGGGGTTGAAAGCCTTGGCGAGGTCAAGATAGGCTGTGTGAACCACCTTACCCTCATCTGCGGCTTTGGTGACTGCCTCAAAGAAGTCAATCAGGTTCTGAAGGCATGATCTGCCTTTCACAAACCTGAACTGGGTGGGGTCCAAAGTTTGAAGGTTACCGATGTCTTTGTTTATGAGTTCCATGATGATGCATTCCATGGCCTTGCAGACCAGGCTCATCAGGCTAATAGGGCAATAGTTCCCAGGATCAGTGGTAGCTCCCCCTTTGTGGAGAGGAATAACTGTTGCTGTGCACCATTCATTGAGCACAAAGGCTGACATGAGACTATGATTGAACATGGTGCATAGGTGGGGAGCCAGTTTGTTCTGAAGTTTGTGTAAAATGCAGCCTGGGATGTTGTGTGGTCCCATGGATGCTGTGTTTTTGGTTTTAGAGAGTGCAGCTTTTACCTGCATGGATGTGATTACAGAGACTCTGCATTCTTTCTGTATAGATATGGGCCCTTTAGAGGGTGAGAGGGGGGTAAATGTAACACTGAACCTGTCTGCCAGGGTGTTGGCAATATCAGTTGGTTCTGAAGCCCTTGGTAGAGCCCAGGCAACCCATATTCTATTAGCACCTTGGGTGAGTGTCAGAGCTGCTGTGGGAGCAGAGAAGAATGACAAGACCTAGTCCGCTCATTTCTCCTTCAGGTCAGGGGATGAGTGTGAACTTTGCTTATGAACATATTCTCCATGGTGGGGATCACAGGATAGGAGTTCTTTACTAGGGTAGCAGTTTCCATTAATGATGTCACAGGCAGCTGCATCTGTCATACTGCCAGTCCAGCTATCTGGAATTTTGTAAATAATTCTATGTCATTTGTGAATATTGATATGATTTATACAGAAGTGTGTGTTTAACAGGTTTGTACAGTACTGAGCTTCAAGAATGTAATCACAGCATGCCCTGTTGGCTTAGAACAGAAATGTATAGAAACTATAGTAATTGTGTGACTGTATATAGTTTTAACAGTACAAACTGGAACATACAGAGTTAACTTGCAAAACTCCAAGAAAATAAGTTGAAATTAAATTGTTTTATGATTGTGCTATAAAGTTATCTCTCAGTTTCAATGTAGCAGACAATGTCTAGAGCTAGAAGGGTTTTGTATTGTCTTGGAGAGAAGTAATTGCCTGCTACCTACTTTTACACTGTATTTATTCCTTGTGTACTAAACTACACTGTTGTACTGCAATTGTCTGCTTTATTATGCCTGGTAAATCAAATTTTATTACTGGTTTTACTATTTACAAAGCTTTTTTGATACTTTCACTGTTTGCTACGATTTACTGGTATTTTTTACTGCTTTTAAGTAATGTGTTCTGCCTGTTCTGGTTTTCCTGCCAAGCAGTGTTTAAATAACTGCTCTGTTAAGTGTTTAAAACATTCTTTAGAGCCTCCTTGCTGAGTTTTTGCCGTTTTAAATTTTTTTAGTGTCTCACTGCAATGTTCTGCTGTTTTAAACATTCTCTAACGTATCGCATTGAAACTAGGGTAGCTAGTAGGTATCATAGTCCAGCTACAGGCCTGCTCTTTCTGGAACTGTTTGTAGTGGTGTGTTTGTTGTGAGCATGTGTTCCAGGCCATCTTGGATTGGAAGGGGCCTGTCTGCACTTTTGTGAGAGAATTGTGCTGACTGAGACCTGTGTAGTAAAGGAAGGCCGGTCTAGGGCTTGGAATAAACATCTTCATTGGTCCTGTTGAATCTTTGTAAAGTTTTTTTTTTTCAAGTTTTTATCTTCTGGTATTTAGACCCTGCATTTGAGTAGGTTTTTGCTTGTTTGCACGTCATGCAGCACTGCACACTGCTGCTCAGATGTTCATCGTGCATACAGCTGCAGTCATAACAGATGGGTTCTCCTGCCGTCAGGCGGGTCCTCGGTCGGCCGAATTCCAAAGTCTAGGTCCGGCGTCAGTTGTCGTCGCTTCTTCCCTGATGTCAGTGTGACAGGGGTATAAAGGAACCAGCCGACGCCATTTTCTTCAGTCTTTCTTGCCGCGCGGTGCCCAAAGCAGAAGCAGTTCGCAAGTGCCAGTCGGACAGCTCCTGAGATTATGAAAATTTGGAAACCGAAGTCTTCTTAAAAGCTAAGTACCCCATTGGGGAAACTTTTCTTGCCTCAGACCGATGTCAGACAAAGTTAATAATTGTATTTCTTGTGGGAAGCAAATACCGCATAAGGATTTCCATTCCCTCTGTATACCTTGTTTAGGCCCAGACCACGACGTCTCGGTCTGTCACTTTTGTGCTACATTCAACAAACGCACTATTAAGCGTCGGGCGGAGTTCGCCCAGCATTATTTTGGGAAAGCATTTAACTGTACTATGTTGTCGGATACTCCGACTCCGGTTTTGTCTAAAAAACGCAAAGACAATGACCGACACACGAGGTCCGCGGCCTCTACCGACACCACGCCAAAGCCGACTGCACATGGTCCGGTTCTCAGCGAGGCGCCTACGCAGCTCCTGACTACCGATGACACTTCTTTGACAGTGTCTCCTGTGCCCAAGGTCGCAGGCTCCTCGGCCCACACCCCGACTACAGATACCGAAGCCACTCTTGGCATTGAAACTCAGAATGTGGACAGGTCCACCTCCACTCAAGGTGTCTTCAGACCTTCCTCTTCTTTCTCCATCAAGGCTTTCACAAAGTCTAAAGCAACCATGCACTCTAAGAGAACAGCTACACAGGGCCCATCTCCAGGCCCCATACCTAAGAAACAGATGCTTAAAATGGCTGAGGATTTAATTACTTTTATCAGAGGTTCTCAGCCCCCACTGGACAAAAGGCCCAGAGTGGAGGAAGATTCCCCCTCCTCTGATCAGGGCTCCATTATTTCAGAGCACTCTGATGATCAGGAACATTCTTACTCCCCTTTTGAAGACTCTGATGCAGAGGATTCCATCCCTTCTGTATCCCCCCTGAGGATTACTCATTTGGGGAAACTTTGCATACCTTAAGGGAACACTTCCACTGGGAAGGCCAGGATTATTCAGATTCCAAGAAAAGGCTCAGGGAATTTCTCTTGCTACCTCAGCACAGGCCTCTGGCTATACCTCCTGTCTTGGACATCCTAGATGATGTTTACTCGGAAGCCTGCCTTAACCCGGACTCTCTACCTCCAGCTCCAGTTAAGCCTGACAGGTACTACAGGGTTCCTGACTCACACCAATTTCTATACAAAAGCCATGCTGCTAACCCAGAAACCATCTCATAGGGCCCCAAGGGAGTTAAGGCCTCCATTGCTAAAAATCCATTGCCTTCCGAGAGAGATTCCAGATCCTTAGAAAGGTGGGGGAAAAAGGTATATACCTCAGCTACCTTATCCATGAGGGCCTTAAACTGTCAGTTTCATATGCTAAAATACCAACAGTTTTTGTTATCACAATTGAAAAGTAAAATGTCACAACCTGAGCAACCAGACTTGAAGGAGTTGCAGGATTTGATGCATAATGCAGAACAAGTGGGTAAGCATACCTTACAATGTGGTTTTGATGCTTTAGAGGCCTCATGTAGAGCTGCTGTTACAGGATCAGTCATACACGTAGGCATGCCTGGCTTAAGGAACAAGCCTTGCCTGATCATGTCAAAGCTAAATTACTAGACGCCCCTCTTCAAAAGGATGTACTATTTGGTGCTAATGCTGAGGAGGTATTAAGGAAAATGGAGGAAAAGGCTAAATCAATGCAAACTGTGAAAGAATTTCTACAGGTTCAACCCCCACATTTTAGTAGAAATTGGCCTTCCAAAAACTGGTCCTTTCCTGCCACAGACAGATCCCAAAGAGGCAGATACAGACGCCCGAGGGGCAGAGGACAATCCCAAGGATCGTTTAGAGGCAGACAATGGCAAGCTCCTACACAAAGAGGTGGTGAGGACAACTCGCAATCTTTCAGAAAGCAAACACAATGACTTTCCCCTTTGCATGCCAACCAGGTCTCAAATGGCAGCCCCCTTAGGAGGAAAGCTGGCTTTATAAAAAATTGGCATATTGTCACAAAGGACAAATGGATCCTGGACATTATAAACAGAGGCTACAAATTCCATTTTCAAACCCTTCCAAAAATGAGAGGCATGCCAAACCTGCCACACAATCAAAGGGCAGAGGCACAAAGGCAAATTACAGATCTCATAAACATGAAAGCTATTCAAGAGGTACCTACGCATGAACAAGGTCAAGGTTTTTATTCCAGGCTATTTCTGGTGCCAAGGAAGGGAAAAGATTGGAGACCTATTTTGGATCTATCCATCCTAAACACATTTCTACTCGTACCAAAATTCAAGATGCTCACTCTACAGCAACTTCTTCCCATGCTGGGCAAGGAGTCTTGGCTGGTAACATTGGACCTCAAGGAGGCATACCTGCATGTCCCAATCAGACAAAATTGCAGAAGGTACCTCAGATTTCTTGCAGGTTCAACCCATTATCAATTCTCTGCATTGCCCTTTGGCTTATCTACTGCACCCAGAGTATTCACGAAATGCCTGGCATCAGTAATTGCCTACTGCAGACTTCAAGGGATACAAATATACCCCTATTTGGATGACTGCCTGATCCAAGCAGACAGCAAGCACATTCTCCTGAAACATCTTGCTTATGTAATAATGTTATTGAACTCTCTGGGATACACAGTCAACAAAAAGAAATCAAGGCTAATACCCTCTCAGAAGATAATTTTCCTGGGTGCCAATTTGGACACAAACACCCAGATGGCCTACCTCACGCCAGAGAAACAGGGGCAACTAATTCAATACTTCAGAACACTAGCAAATTGCACCAGGCTGACTGCAAGGAAAATCCTGCAGGCTCTGGGATTCATGGCATCTTGCATCTTACTATTCCCATGTGCAAAGCTGCATATGAGGAAACTACATTGGTACCTGAAAAACATATGGTCTCAACACAGCCACAGTTTGGAGACAATAATACCACTACTTCCATGTATGCAAAAGGAATTTCTGTGGTGGGCTCAAGCATGTCAAACAAACACAGGTCTTCCATTCAGCAAGCCTCAAGCAAATCAAGTCATCACAACAGACACCTCAGTCTATGCCTGGGGGGCGCACATGACAGATCAGTGCATTCAGGGCAAATGGTCCCAAAAAGAAAAGCACCTTCACATCAATCAAAAAGAAATGCTAGCAGTAATAAATGCTATTATAGCTTTCAAGGACCTTCTACAACCAGGTCAACTATTGATAAGAACAGACAACACCACAGTTATGTGGTACATAAACAAACAGGGAGGAACACATTCTTATCCCCTATGCAGACTGGCCATGTCACTTTGGAACATGGCCATGGACTTACAAATGGAACTACAAGCACAGTACTTGCCAGGGAAGGAAAACACGCTGGCAGACAACCTAAGCAGGAATATGACAGATCCACACAAATGGAAATTGCATCCAAAAGTTTTTACAGAAATAATCCAAGAATGGGGAAGGCCAGACATAGATCTCTTTGCCTCCCGCAAAAATCATCAATTGACAAAATTCTGCTCAAGGATCTTCCATCCAAAGGCCTGGAGAGTGGACGTTCTCTCTTTCAGTTGGACATCAATGACAGTTTATGCCTTCCCACCTCTTCCTCTGCTGGCCAAAGTACTATTGAAGACCAGAGCAGACAGACCAAAGATGATTCTCATTGCTCCGGACTGGAAAAGGCAACACTTGTTCCCACTCCTGAGGAGCCTGACACATTCCCCACCATGGACCCTGCCTCTAATGCCTCTTCTCCTGACTCAGCACAGCTTCAAAACTCTTCACAGCCAGCTAAAATCACTCAATCTAGCCGCATGGAAGATTCCTTAGCACCACAACAGGCCCTACTCTCCAAGGAGGTGCAGGATGTCATTTTGGAGGCCAGAAGGCCATCAACTAGAAAAGCTTACTCCGCAAAATGGAAACGTTTTTTTGTCTGGAATGAGAAAAAGGGCCAGGATCCTGGAAAACTGAAGTTACCTCAAATACTACAATATTTGGCTGAATTGATAAGCAGTGGACTTTCTTTCTCCTCCATCAAAATCCATGCCTCAGCCATTTCTGCAGAATACAACACTGATCCACCTTTATTCTCTCACCCTCTCTTAAGACATTCCTCAGAGGGGCTAAGAATTTAAGACCTCCAGGGAAACAACCAATATCTGCTTGGGATCTTAATTTCATTCTGGAAAAACTGACCTTGCCTCCCTTTGAGCCAGCTGCCTCATCAGATTTGCAATATTTGTCCTGGAAAACAGCTTTCCTTCTGGCTATTACCTCAGCTTGTAGAGTTTCAGAACTACAGGCTCTCATGGCTACCCAGCCTTTTATCATCTTCCATCAGGACAGAGTTTCCTTACGAACCAACCCATCCTTTATGCCTAAAGTGGTATCCAGGGTAGCTTTAAATCAGGCCATACATTAACCTACTTTTTATCTTAATCCTCAAAACAAAGGGGAGAGATTACCACATTCCTTGGACATCCACAGACAACTGCGTTATTATTTGGACAGAACAAAGCCTTTCAGAAAATCAGAACAGCTCTTTGTGGCCTATGCGGTAGGAGCTCAAGGAAAGCCAATTTCCAAACAGACAATCTCAAAATGGATAGCCCACTGCATACGCTTTTGCTATTCCTTTCATGGCAAAACTGTACCTACAGGCATTAGAACTCATTCCACCTGGGCCACAGCCACCTCTGCAGCCTTCCTCAGAGGAGTTCCTACCAAAGATATTTTGGAAGCAGCCACTTGGAGTTCTGTGCATACCTTCTCCAAGCACTACAACCTACCATTATACTCCAAATCTAGAGCAGGCTTTGCCACTGCAGTCTTGCAGGGCATTTTGGCTCCTCCTAGTTCCACCTAGTGCCTACCACCCCTTTCTTAGCTTTGGGATTCTACCCATCTGTTATGACTGCAGCTGTATGCACGATGAACATAGTGCAGTTTTGTACCTACCATAAATGTAGATGTTCGAGTGCTAATACAGCTGCAGTCCAGGTTTCCCTCCCTCCTTCCCCTCTTGGGACAGGCCTATAGGCTTACACATCCTCATACAACCTGATTGGGGTATTCATTTTATGATGTATTTGCTTGCAACTACTGTATTTTGATTATATTGCACTGCATTATTACACAAATTTATGTATTGCCTTCCTTCTGGGGGCACCTGACATCTGGGGCAAGAAAAACTGAAGAAAATGGCGTCGGCTGGTTCCTTTATACCCCTGCCGCACTGACATCAGGGAAGAAGCGACGACAACTGACGCCGGTCCTAGACTTTGGAATTCGGCTGACCGAGGACCCGCCTGATGGCAGGAGAACCCATCTGTTATGACTGCAGCTGTATTAGCACTCGAACATCTACATTTATGGTAGGTACAAAACTGTACTTTGTGCACCAAAGCCAGACAGTTAAATTCAACAAAACTTTCCTTAAACCCAGGCAGAAGTAACCATCCACTGAGCTCTTCCGTGATTGATTCTGAATAGCCACCCATAGTGACAACATTCTTCAACCTAGCATTATGGACAGTTGGACTAGCCTTGTTTCTTCTGCCAACCTTGTTGACTTGGGTCTCTAGAGGGAGTGTTGTCTCAAGTACACAGATGACCCTCTACCAATAACGCACTCAAGTACAGAGTGTGAGAGATGTATTTACACCAAGAATCTAAAATCCATGCTCTCTGTCACTCAAAACAGTGTCACAGAGAAGGTTGTCAACTCACCCTCAACCACATATGTTCATAGTACCTCTACTCATACACATACCACTACCCATACAAATCATACATGTCAAACACATAAATCCACATACCTAGAGGTTCTCTCAAAAACTTAACAAAACACCAGAGAGCTCCAAAACGCAAGACTGCTACAACTAATACAGTCCCTACAGCACCCATGACACACAGCAGCACCAGTGTCTCACCCACTAAGCCAGTAAGGTATAACAGTCAAAAAACAAGTTTTCTTGTCACTGGAGACTCAATAGTGAGACACACAGATGTCCCACTCTCCAGGTTCGACAAGGAGAAAGTTACACTCAGCTGCCTGTCTGGTGCCAGAATTTGTCAGATCATGCATGCATTCAGGTCTCTCAGCAATAAGTACCATTATGACTCTTCCATAGTTCATGTTGATGTGAATAACTTGAGATGTACCTCACTGGACTATATGAAGAGAGACACAGTTGAGCTCTCTGAGTATGTGTCCAAGGCAGGTATGCCCCTAGCCTTGAGTAGCATACTACCCTCGCCTAGAATGATGACACATTATAAACAAAAAAATGATTGATTTTAATAATTGTCTCAGTTTTTGGTGTCATTCAATTGGGATCCAGTTCCTGTCAACCTGGGAAGCCATGGTTGACAAACCTCTCTTCTTTGCCAGAGACAGTTTGCACCTGGCACATCTAGGCTTCCGGCTGCTGGCAAAGGGTCTTGCCTCCCCCACAGTGCCTTTTTAGGCAAGGTCTCAAAGACAACATTAAGGATGTGAAACTATCCAATCAGAACAAAATGCCACTAAATGTTAGGAGCTTAAACCAAAAACTGCACTCCCTGGAAGTACTTTTATCACTAGAAGATGTAGATTTCTGTGCACCTTTAGACCACAAAATGAATGTGTAAAAATCAAAGGAGGTAATGTTTCAATCTATATTAGAGATAAATTCAGCTCCTGTCTAGTTAGACTGGACAACTCCAATGAGTTACTCCAGGTCCAGTTTACAGCGGGTAAGACCCCCATTCAAGTCACAACCTGTTATAGATCCCCCTCCATGGGTAATAATGCCCATGAAGCCTACTTGACCAAACTAGAGACAATCCAAATTTTACCAAACACACTGCTTATGGGGGATTTCAATTATCATCCCACCATCAGTTGGGAATTCTGCTCTATCCCTAACTTGATAGCACAAAAGTTCCATGACTTTGTTAATTCAAATGCCCTAGAACAAATTGTCCATACTATAAAAAGGGGAACAGACATTCTGGATCTGGTCTTCACCAACATGTCAAACAGATGCACTACTGCAACTGTCAGACCCTCATTAGTTAAAACTGACCACAAATCAGTCACCTTCATGCTGGCACTAACACCGTTACTCATAAAGGGTAAAATCAGATTAAAAAACTTTACCAAGGCAAACTACACCCTCCTAGGTGAAGGTATAAATGCATTCCAATCCCCACACCAAGCTGGAAGTGGTAACTATGCCAAAGCTTACACTAAAGCCCTGTACAATCACTTCCATAAGCGTATAAATTTTGCCATACCAGAAAGAGTCAAAGCCAGACCCCCAAGTAAAAACAAGCTGCCATAGTGAACATCCAGCATCAACAAACTTTACAATAAACACAAAAAGTTGCTGTTGAAGAAAACAAAGGCAAGGCACCAACAATGGAAAAGCACCATCCTCAGCCTCAGCTAGCAAATAAGACAACTTGTCAAATCTTCCAAGGGCTCCTTTGAGAGAAACTTAGCAAGTACAGTCTAGGATAATCAAAGGCCTTTTGCAGCTATGTTCTTCTTTTGGCTTTTTCCCAATTAGGGGTCGCCACAGTGGAACACTGGTCCACTAATGATTGGCAGTAGATTTTTTACGGGTGTCGGGGTGCCTGCTCAACACCCAACCTTCGATGAAGGCATGCCCATTCTATGCATGTCTTTTGAATGCCACTCAACCACGGGGAGGACATGCCAACTCCACACAGAAGGTGCTCCAGCCAAGAACCGAATGGGAGAACCACTTGCTGTGAGGCAATAACACTACCGCTGCGCCAGCATGGCTTCTACTTATGTAACCTAAAAGGTAGGACCCAAGCAAGTGCAGAACTACTGGCCAGTTGTATCTCATGCACACTGACCCCACAGAGATAGCAAACCTGCTAGCAGATAGGTTTGGTGAAAATTGCACTCCCTTATCCCATCCTTACAACAAACCTTCCCTCAACCCCCCCCCCCCGCCCTACCCTACATATCTGAGGAACAGGTCCTCAAAGCCTTGTCCAATGCAAAAAAACACAGCCACTATGGGACAAGATGACTTCCCAGGCTGTCTTCTAAACAGGCTAAAACATGACCTAGCATCACCACCATGTGCCCTTTTCAAGCCTAGCCTAACCACAGGCTTTGTTCCTGTGGAATAGAGAACAGCAACAGTTATTCCCCTCCATAAAAGTGGCCTTGCATCAGACCCGGGGGAATTACAGACCCATAAGCCTGACCAGCCTCATCAGTTAGGCCATGGAACATATCATTATGAACCTCATAAATAAAGACATAGCTGACCTCCAAACCCTGGATCCTACCCAATTCAGCTTCTTGAAGGGCAGACCCTGCCTGTTAAATCTGTTGAATTTCTTTGAAAATGTCACTAAAGCCAGTGATAAGGGTAAATATTTGCACACATCATAGCTCAACCTGGCAAAGTCTTTCGACACAATTGCACATTCAGGCATTACTGACAAATTTCGCAAACTGAATGTGAACCCATTTATTGTAAGATGGGCTGTTAACTGGCTCACAAACCAGACACACACCATCAAAGTAGGTCAATCCACATCAACCAGCAGACCTGTTACCAGTGGGGTGCCACAGGGGTCAGTGCTGGGCCCCATACTGTTTGGTATATACTTCTCAGAAATTCAGGTCAAAACTAAGGGGATGTGGCTGACCAAGTTTGCAGACAACTGCAAACTAGATGCAATCATTGAATCCCCAAATGATGTCAGTGTACTCCAGCAGGGTCTCACTCAGACCAACAACTTGTGTATTAGTCAAGAACTCAAACTGAATGGAGAAAAAATGCATCATCATTCCTTTCAGCACAATGTCCCCTCACACTATCAAATAAACAACAATACCCTAAGTACCCATGAAGTGGTAAGGGACCTGGAATCACAAGTTGACCATGACCTTAATTTCAACCACCATGTGTCTGCTGTAGTAAGGAAAGCTTTCCACATAGCACACTTGATTAGTAAAGGCATCACATCAAGAGCAAAAGAAGTTATAACCCTCCCTATACACAGTACTTATCTGACCCATAATTGAGTATAACACCCAATTTGGCATGTATTGTATTAAGCACCTACAGCAATTAGAGACTTCAGAGGTTTCTAACAAAGAAGATCAAGGGGCTCCAGCATGTCCCTTGCACAGACCGACTAAAGTCCCTGTAACTATACTTTGTATCATATAGACTTCTTAGGGGAGACTTAGGCCTGGCCTACAGAGCAATCCAAGACCCAAACCTAATGAACTTGCTGCATATCCGTAAATCAAACGGGACTTGGGCTACCCATTCCAGAGACCTAAATGTGGCCGGTGACTTAAGTAGGACATGCTGGACAGCCAGATTTATCTCCCAGCGACTGCCACATCTTTAGAACAGGCTAACAATTCATGTGAAACAGAGCGCCTCTATGACACTGTTCAAGAGGTGCCTGGATGAGTGGATGGGGGACTGTAAATTCTTACTGGGGAGAGAGCCCACAACCCTCCTGTATATGGGCAGTTATCACAAAATGCAATCTTGGGTATTGACTAGCATTTCTATGGTATTACATTGGGATGAAACTGCTAGGCTTAAAATGACCTCCAAGCTGAGACCCTATCTCCTATGATAATATGATCCTATGAACTGTGCCAAATCTTTGGGAGGAGGATGTTACAGCACACCGCTTAAAGTTATCTAAGGAGAGAAGGATCTCATGTGGAGTTGGGAGCTTTGTGAATGTAATGGGTAGATCAGGAACCCTAGTAGAAGTGGCTAGTCCAGTGATTTAACTGACTCATGCCTATTGCACCTTTTATGTATAGTATAGCAATAACCCATGCCTGGGTGTGGGTAATGCTGGATTTACCCACGGTTGGCGTGGTTTGGTTTTGAGGTCGAAGCCCGAGGGACCAAACAAAGCCAACCGTGGGTAAATTAAGCATTACCCACACCAGAAGTGTTATTGCTATTATACCATGACATTATTTAAGAAAATAAACTATTACTTTTCTTAAATAATGGCATAGTATAATGCCTGTTTACTGCCCTTCCGCAGATGTCTGGCATCCGGCAGTTCTGATGTACTGCGCCTGCGCAGTACATCAGAGTTGAGCAAAAGCAACGGAGAAAGCAAGATCTCCGTTGCTTTTTTTACTGTTCGCTATGTTAAATGGGTTTAACATGGCGAGACAGTTAAAATAAGCAACGGAGATGTCCGTTGCTTATTTTAAACTGTCTCGCTATGTTAAACCCATTTAACATAGCTAAAAAAGCAATGGAGATCTTGCTTTCTCCGTTGCTTTTTTTTTAAACCTGTCTCGCTATGTTAAATGGGTTTAGCATAGCGAGACAGCATTAAAATAAGCAACGGAGATCTCCGTTGCTTATTTTAAAGCTGTCTCGCTATGTTAAACCCATTTAACATAGCGAGACAGTGTTTTAAAAGTAGAGTTATACTAATGGAAAAAAGTCCGGGTGACCGGACCTTTTTCCATTAGTATAACTCAATTTACAATGTGCACGCTGGCCAATCAGCGTGCATGTTTTGGGGGTCATGGTATAATTTCCATTAACACCTATAGTTCCTTATGGCATCCAGAACTTTTTTGGTCTGTCTTCTTTGGCTAAGTGACTTACCAGTTAGTAGTAGGCAATATGAGAAGGGCAAATGATTTATTAACAATATGACACAATATTTGTTAATCTAGGATGTCCTGCAGTGGAGAAATTAATCAGTAATGCCATTTATTATTGATATTTTCATATTTATGTTCATACTTTCATTATTGAGAGACATACTTGCTGTTGAGGGGTATGGTATGAAATACCATGGTGAGAGACAGGAAAATTCATTATCAACGTCCATTTATATCATGCTATACTTGAGATCTTGCTAGTTGTTTGTTAGCAATTATGAAAGTAAGCAATATTTCCATATATACTTGATATTTCAAAAAACATATAACTTACAATGTGCTACATGGCATCAGGTGAAACCTTTGATGTTGTTGAAGAAAACTGTCTTTGATATTTGCACTTTAAGGGGCACATCTTCAGAGATATTCAGTGTTATTTATGTAGCTAATTATACAACCGAGAATACTTTCATATTTCTGTAAAAAGATGCATTCAAAAAATAATTCCTTGCTGTTATGTAAAAGTTTATATCTGGTTAACCGAAGTATTTTAACAACATATGTCTATGTTGTACATTTTCAAAGATATGACAATTTGTGAAAGTTTAGCAAAAAATATAATTCTGGGTTTGCATGAGTTAATAATATGTTATAGTATTTATGGAAAGAGTATGAATACATGGCAAGAACATTTCTTACCGATAACATTATTTGTACAGTTTCAGTAGGTTTTATTGTTAACAAAATATTTATATTAGTTTATCTTATACCTTTGAAGCTGATTTGTCAGAAGATGCTCTAGAATGCAAAGATTTGTGTAGGCTGCTAGAGGTGTGACATTCCGCACGTACTTCTCAATGTCTTACCACAAAATATCTAGATAAAGCCAAAAATAATGAGGGAGCAAAGCTCCAAAAATAGGGACATATTTTAAATATGGCTTTTATAAACTTAGAACGTTGCTAGGATAAAAGGTCTAAAACTCAAATGCATTTCATTTTTTAGTGAATTAATTCCTTATTGATTTGCCCCAAAAATCCAGAAAACCACAGATTTTATGAACAGACCAAAAATATGAGCCAAATATCTAGATATTCTGTGAAAATCTGGACAGTTGAGAGGTACGATTCCACATCACATTGGTGTTAATGAGGTAAGGAAAGGGGCTACCCTTTGTCTATATAACATGAACATTTGTCACTTGTATGCGAGTTTTAGTTTTTTTTTGTTTTTTTTTTTGGGCAAGTGTAAACTGCAGAATTATTAAAAAATGTCCAAAAATGCAAGAGAACAGTGAATGTCAAACACCACAGTTCTAATTTAAAGTTTTTCTTCTTTCTTTCTTTTTTTGTTCAAGTGACAAGCCCTACTGCCAGCTGGCTGTTGGCTGTTTCATTCTATTCCCAAGTCAGCCCTACCAATTGCCTGACTATGCTTCTGAAACATGTCTCACTGGCATCATAAATGAATGCCCTGTCTGTGTGTCAGGTGGCTTGTATTACCTTCTGTAGCAATGTAAAAATTATTCAACCTCCTCTTTATCCATTGCTGTTCTGTATGTCGCCATATAAATTAACATCAGTAAAATTATGCACCTGTAACTTACAAGTTCAAATTCAGACTATAGAACACATCTGTGACAGGAGACATTTTGAGTTTTTCCTATCTATTCTAATAGAGGAGGGTGAAATACAAATTGTGTAGTGCATGACTTTAACAATGGCACAAAATGGCAGCAATATAATTGAGGCATTCAGATATTTCATTTCAAATATGCTTTCGAGTTGCAAAACAGGCAGTGGAAGACTGTTTACGCTTCTTAATCTAATTTTATCCCTTAACGTTATAGTCTTGTTCCTGTTATATGAAACACATGTGAGACAAAAGTCAGAAAATCATATTATTATCTTACTATATGACATCAATTTTTCATGCTCAGGACTTTCAACTGTGATATGGTCCACTGAAAGAAACATGCACTACTGTTCTATACAACATAATATATTTTCCCTAACACATTTTTTTTTTCATCCTGGGTATATATGTAAACACTGAAAAGAAGTTAAAAGTTAAAGCTTGGACAGAAGTATTCTAGTATCTTGAGATCTATACAATCCTCATACTACCTGCTATCATCTCTGTACTGCTGCAGTTGTTTTACTTTCTTATGCTATCAGCTACATAGTGCAGCAAGCTCAGTTGTGTAGAACCATTACAAGATCATTTATTTCTGCTATCCCTTTACCTACTGTGTAATCATACAAGTATTTCCTGGGTTAATCTAGTGAAGGATTTTTGTAATACAATGTTATGTGATGTACAACATAGAAATCACTGTTATAAGCAGTAAGTTTTGCAACTGAGATGTTGATTATTAACCTTCATGGCATCAAAAGCAGAGTGCAAGAGTCCTTGCAATGCGATTGTTTAACATAAAGTGCCAGTAAATAACATCTTATATACTGTTCGGTATAATTTGATGTAAACAGCAGATTTTTCAAAAGTCTTCTATGAATGTTTCCAGGTCACTTTCTTACTTGATTGTTGCAAAGTTTTACTTCATGAAAGCAAATACCTGCTTCCATAAAACTCCAGTACAGTTGCTTCTTATTAACTTTGTGTCAAGAAGCCATGTTTAATTTTAATAAACTTTGTTATGGACACTTCTGATTAACTTTGTGCTATGTAGTTTGTACTAAAAGCCAATTAAATACAGCTCTCTATTCATTTACTATGTCTAGCATTGTATGATCATCAGACATGCAGTGTTTTGGGATCTCATCTTCATTTTATTATGTGAAGTATTGAGTAGCCTGAAGCTTATATGTAACTTTATTGAAGTGACAGCATCTCACGGGACACAACTGACATCACCAACAGTAGCTAAATAGTTATTTTTATTTCACTGCTTTGCAAATGGCAACAACATTAAGAAAACTTCATAGAATGGCATTCATAAGTTAAAAAAAATAAATAAATAAAAACAAGCAGAATATTTAAAGAACAACAAGTCAAACAGTAGAAGTTGTATTCTCAGGAACTTCATGAAGACTGTTATTTTGCTGATAATACAGCTATGCCTCCAGAAAAGAATCATAGTTCAGGCATATATCAAGATGTGGATATTTGTTTTCAAAAGCCTTAATCTGGATACCCAAGGTGTTGCCATGTGCATCTGAGTATGTTACTTCATACCCAATTCCAAAAGATAGGGCTCTACTAGACCCCATTATGGGGACTGCCAGAGCCCTTGTCTTGATTTCAAAGTATAATTAGACTCACCTCACTACAATCATGTCATATTGCATATTGGTGAGGTTGTACAATGTACAAGGTTGAATAAATGACAAAGCCCATTAAACTGGAGGGGTCTCCTCAGCATGGTGGAATCCACACCTGTATGTGGAGCTAGGAATTGCAGCCAGTATCAGGTGTAAAAACTGGACTAATGGGTGATAGTTGCACTACAGGTGGAGCTGTACTGCAATTATCAGCATTCAAGGAACTGTGCATGGCTATGATAGTGAGTAGCATGAGATGTCCCCAAACCCCTATAGGGAGACACCTTTTAATGTGCTTTTTAAAAGAAAAGAAAAGCTTGCATTCACTAATGGGTTAAAGGCTCCACATCCACATCCTTTTCAGACATGATGGACAAAGGCTTAATGGCTGTCCTGCTTGCATTTATAAATCTATCCTACAGGTGCAGTTGTGGTGTTGAATGGCCTCATGGCTGTGTCACTCTAGATGTATGTCAGAGCTGGTACTAATTGCAATCATGGTTGTGTCACTCAAATAGTGGATCCTGGTGTTGCATTGTACAGATGAAACTGCTCTACCAGAGATCTTCACTTGTACTGAGGCCCTGGGCAGTTTTTGCACTGCCCTTAGAGTGGGCAATGTGGCTCATTAACATTGAATGTCACAGAACTGCATTATCTTCTCGGAGCATAGCAGACCTCCATTCACTTCAATACCTCAACACTGCACGATATTAAATTAAGTTGATTCTGCCCACCGGAGGGAGTGTATAAAACTGCTGGCTTTTTAAGGAAAGTCCTCTATTTCTCATTTCAGTTACACTCATCAATTCAAGGGCAGACTTCATCGCCAACACAGACTTCTAGTGACAAAAGAATAATTTTTACAAATATTGTATATGTACAGAAGTGAATGGTACCCACATCTTTCGCCAGAACTGACCATATGGAACAAACTTTATATGGGGATCTCAGACATAAGGAAGCTCCACTAGACATCCTTATATAAACACAAACACACATGCATACAAGCATACACATATACATATATGTATAGGAGAGAGAGAGAGAGAGAGTTAGCTAATTATTATGTGCTATAGTGAATTATAGCACTAATCAATAAGCAGGTAATGTCATCTTCCCTACATGTCGACATTATAAGCAGTTGTTCAAACTGTGTATACACCCATACATAACATATGCATATGTATATGTATGTATGTATTCATGTATGTATAAGCAGCCACACACATACACTCACACTTTCCTTTTATTTTAAAATGCAACTCTTTCATGCTGTCCTACTATGACTTTAGATAAAATATGACTGCTTATTATACTTCAGAGTCTTGTAAGTGTGAGCCTCAGGAATTATAAAAAAAACCCTGAAAATACTGGAGAATGACTAATGTTAAGCATTGCAGTTTTTTTTAAAGCTGACTTATTCTTTGCAAAGTGGCAAGCCGCACTGCACCCCCTGATATAGGGAGCATGCCTGGCACACCCCTTGGACTGAACATTATATCACAGAAATAGAACTGTCAGACTTAGCGTATATAAAAGTCTGCATTTTCAGTTATTTAGTATCACTATTCCAAGAATCACACTAATGAATCTCAGAATAATAAATGGATAACTAAAATACATATCACAGTAGTGACATTTTATCTCACCCATTATGAAATGAGACTGAGTCTGACATTCTGCCTAATTAAAGTATATACTAATTGTGGCAGTACAGTGTCAGCTTTGCTGATGTTGCAGTGATTTATTCTCTCAATGCAGAGGAGAGTCTGCTGCTGCCATCTTACAAACAGTACCCACAGGAAGCAGCAGTGTAGGGAGGATGTTAACCTCAAAGAAAGGTGGGGCTGCTGGAGGTAACTGAGCAGATGGGACAAATCGGAATGGGATAAGGCTATACTTTGACAGGTCAATGACCATTACCTTTGATCAAAGAACAGAAGTTGTCAGTCTATTTCATCCACAGACTGTCTCAGTACCCAATCATTTTAGTCACGTCATGAATTATATATATCTTGGATGTCTGACTGCAGTGAACAAGACCAGCCTAAGGTGAAATGGAGCCCTATGGAAAGGACTCCATGGGCCTCCCATTGTACATTAATCCTCCTTTCAGCTCCCAAGTGCCCTTCGAGACCCTTCTTCCTAGTCTCATACCATTTTCAAATTGATTATGTCTTTCTTGTTTTTATCTCAATTTATCTTCCTTTACAGATTTTCTTCTATCATTTAAACAGACCCTAACTGGGCAAGACTCCACAGGAAACACACACACACACAAAAACAAAATCTGAATCTTTACCTTCCAAAATCAGTGTCATGTGTACTGCTACTAAAAAAAGAAAAATATATATGTATACACATACTTAGAGCTCCTGCCAGTTCAAATCGCAATCACATCCTTCTCTTCCTTTGACTTTCAGTCAGGCTGCCTCATTCAATAAGTCACCTGATGCAACCTGGTCCAATAGAAACAGCTACTCACTGCTTCTTAATGATCCATTTTCTAAATGTCATTTCTGCCTTCGGTTAAAGGCAGGAAGAACTGCTATGATGCCAGGCAAGCAAAGTTAGCTGATTTCATTGTTTTTTTTTTTTTTTTTTAACTACAGTTGAACATTTCTGGAACATTGCGCATGAGTTCTGTATTCCATCTATATACAATAGTTAGATTCTCACTTAACTTATTAAAAAATTAAAAAAAATAAGAAAACTAAATAAAAATAATTTATCCTTTGTTTTTTTTTTTTTTTAACAAGGGTAGGATGGGGCTTAAGCCCAGCAGTCAGTACCATGAGCCACCCCTAACAGGCATCTCAGTGTCGGGTGGTGGAGTTTTATAATTAAATGTAGTATGTAGCATGATATCCTCCAATGTGTACAACAGCCATATTAGAAATATTGTGCATGTAACTACCTATCAAGCTAACAATGTCTTGGTACTATATATGCTTGGGGGGAGTTGCTGTATAGCAGCAGTTATGCAGTTTGTCAATAAGTACATGCTCTGATTACTTCATGATAGCAAGAAGTAAGTGGGTAAGTAAATAGACAAATAAATAAATGAGTGAGTAGGGTTGCCGACTTTTCAAATGCCCAAAGTGGGACATTATTGGTACAAACGTCAGATTTTAGAGGGCAAAACATACCCACAGCCAATACAAAGGACCAAACTTCAGTTTTTTGCCTAAATAAAAGCTTAATCTTGTAGCATTTTAGTTCCTTATTCTGTTTATTAAATAAAAGCTTATTCTTGTAGCATTTTAGTTCCTTATTCTGTTTATTATAACATTTAGGTGTTTCAGATACAGAATAACTGTTTAATGCAACTATTACATAAAATATAGGAAATAATTTTGACATAAAATCTCAGGACATGTGCCATTGTTTCAGTTTTTTTGCAGGACACAACTGCCCAAGGAGGGACTGTTCCTCGTGAAGTGGGACAGGTGGTAAGTGAGAAAGGTAATTATCTGCTGTTGAAATAATCTGGCCAAACAGAATTTTAATTTGGTTAATTTTCTATAATAGCACTGATCCCAGTATGCAGCACGCAGACAAAAGGTATACCTTTGTGATGAAAATTATTCAAAATATTAGAGATGAGGTTAGCTTCTTCTGTATACTGCCTTAGAAGTGACAAAACATCAAATGGTAAGAAAAGAAAATCAAAACAAATGGATTGTCATGAGTTCTACTTTAACAGTCTTCAGAAATACTTCAGTGCAATTACTTCGCTGCCCTTGCAACCTTTTAGAAGTATCCACTTTTTTCACAGTTAAGCAAAGAGTAATCTGATATAACAGCCCATTAATGAGTATTAGTCTGACTATAAATAAGTTATCTATTTAGGGCTGACTGTGGTGAGAAATACATGTTGTAGTATTAAAATTTCATTGAGACAGTTTGGGATGGGTTCCAAATCACAAGCTTTGCAAGAGCACATGGCTGCTACCATCACACTCTTGTGACCCGGAACAAGTAATATCCAACCAGAGCTCTGCCAGTCCTCATTAACATATGCTGCCTGAGGATATGGCATAGGCCAGTCTTTTAGACTTGGGCATGGAGTAATACACCAGGGCGGTCGTTTTGGAATCCAGCTGTTTATATTGAGCTGTGAAGTAGCTGTAAGACAGTTACCAGGCCTGCAGTGGGGAGTACCAAAACAATAGCAACCTTAGCAACCCTTTTCCCTATCTTTGATCTAAACTCTAATTTATAACAGTATAAGCAGATTCTTAACAAAGTATTTTACCAAACTAATTAATAGTTATAAATATACATAAATGGTTTACGTGACTTCTCTTCGTGTCATTATGTAATTTCCTACTCTTTAATATATGTTTAAGAACAAGTACTGAAAAGCATAGATATTAACAGCATTCACTGTTTTGCTCCAAACTGCACCATTTCAAGTTCTGTACTGCTATAATCCTTCCTAGCTATAACCAACATACATTAACACACTTAAAGGTCAGACATATTAGTTCAGGTGCTCTTGTATTAAGGCCTTTGAGCAACAGACTCCTTTACATCATTAGTGAACTTTCTCTGACCTGCTCTGTTTAATGCTTAGTTGTAAGTGTTTCTATAACCTGGCTGCTAACTGTATTACCTTTATTTTATGAGTTATCTGTAAGTTAATAGTAAAAATTAAGAACCTCTAAACCTAGCAATGCTTGCATACGTTGTGCTGGTAAAACTCTTAAATGCCAAGAAAAATCTGCCCTGTATAAGTTTGTAGACCATACTAAACTGATTCATCCTGATTAAATTGTTCAGTCATGATTAGGGTTCGCGGTAGGCTCATACTATCTGCCCTAGGCATAGTATGAATATAGCCCCTTAGGGTGTATGTAACACACCACCCCTTAGAATAAGTGACCTTTTAGTTTAGTTTTCTATTCCTGCCTCTGTCTAGTAGTGTCAAAGATGAATTCTCGGGGTGAAACCTCGATCTCTTTCTGCCGAATCGACTTCTGAGATTCAGAGTCAGTGAGGGGTGGGGGGGACTCTGTACTGGGATTCTCCTCCAGAGTTCCAGATATTTCTGTGTTGAGGTTTCCTTTATTTGTTCTCCTGTTATTTCTGTGTTGAGGTTTGATCCTTCCTCTCATGGTTTGGATTTTCAGGGGATTTTCTGAGGTGGAGCATGGATCACCATTGATTATGGGGCATGGGTCAGGCACAAGATCACCTCTCAGTGGCGGCGCGGTGAGCGCATGCATAGAGTTTTTGTTTTTTTTTTCAGGCAAGATGATGTATGTTTACCTTAATCCTCTTGGTTGGTGAGGAACTTTTGGGGTCTTTCCAACTGCTGCAGGTGTCGGGGATATTAACATCCCACAAAAGACTAAATCATTGGCCTGATAAGAGAAGAGAGTACAGGTCACAATGCTCTTGTGATCTAGATGTGAAACCCTTCATGATGGGTGGGCAGCAACATGTCTCTTCCTAACCAAATGTGGCAATGTGAATGTCAAATGAGGTCAACCTGGGTCCCTGGGTCCTCCTCCTGATTACCTCTTCCTCTCCAATATTTAATGGATTACGCGTAGTAATTTGTCGGTACTTATTTTCCCCCAAATCATTTGGCTTTTTTTTGGCATTTAGCTTAGGCCATGGCTCTGGCACCTATTATCCGTTTCTGAAGGATGTTTGTGTGAAGGATGTTGTGTCGCTGATCAATTATGGCGCCCGGTTGCAGTCATCTTGTCAACTTTGTCAGCCACAATCCTCCTATGTTCCTCCGAAAAATAAAAAAAAAAACCGCCGAACAAGAGGGTCCCAGGACTGAGCCCTGGACACCGCTTGTGACTGGCTTAGAAGTCTGACATAGCTCCATCAACTCTGACCCTGTCTGTGTCCTTGCCAGTTGCAACACCCATCCATCTTGTGACATATGGGTTTTAATTTAAGTGAGTTTGGAGTTTGTCTATGATGAGTGGGGTATATTGTCAAAGTTTTTTCAAGCCAAGGTAGGCTGTGTGTGTCCTACCCCCTCATCAATCAATGGCCTTGATGACTGTTTCAAAAGTCGAAGTTCAGAAGAGGCAGGGATCTGTTGACAAAAAAAGCCAAGTGGCAGGATCCAATGTCTGTAGGTCCCCAATGTCTTTGTTTATGAGTTCCATAATGTTGATAATGATCTTCCCTAACTCATGGAACTTGTTTGTGAACTTCCTTTGAACCATTTCAAGCACTTGGATTCATCTGTTAGTGTACATACAGAATATAGCACTATAGTCAAATACAGAACTAAAGAAAAATCTAAATAAGACACAGTTTGTCTGCATCTCTTGATTTTATAGTCTGAAATAAAAGAGCAATCATCTGTAATTCCCTAAGCTTTACTGATGTTACATGTTCATGACAAGCCCATATATTGCTCATGTTAATACCTAGATTATTATTAGAGTCAATTTCACACATGACTTGTCCATAAAAGGAAACTGGGCTTTTAATTCTGGCAGCCCCAAAGCAGATAATACTGAATTTTGTTATATTAAAATTTAAACACATTTTCCATACCCAAAATTGCACTGCAGTATGATGATTATTGATATTGTCAACATCTTCTGCAGCTTTTATTATAGTACCCAGTTTATAGTCATCCTTATATTTTGATAGCCACAGTTTTTGTTAAATATAGCCACCCTGTGGTGTGAGCATTGGCTCTAGATGATTCTCTCTGCTGAAGTGACACCCAAACCTCATGTGGAAACATGGGAAAAAGGGGTTGTGGGTGGATGGATGGATAGATAGGAAAAATAAATAAATATGTAAATAATTTTGGTTCCAGTACTGATCCATGGGGAACACATGCAGAGATATTTGTCTGTACTAGTTTGTATAACACAGCACTGATTAAAATCTATAAGAAAGTGTTGATGTTAATAGGTTATTACCAGACAGTTAGTAGGGTAGATCATTTGTAGCCTAGCCACTGCAGTTTCTGTACTTGCCATCCCATTCTATGAGGGATTGTGGAGCAAGGCTGGATGATTATTTTCGGTTACTGATCCATTTGGTAAAGTTGCATTTGAAGAGTGTAAGGAAACTACATTGTTTGATACGAAGGGGGATTAGGTTCTAGAGGAAAGTAATTCTTTGAGTAAGGTATCTATCATGAAGCATGTTCTCTTCATGTTTTATTGAAGGTTAAGGTATTTTAGTTTTGTGAATATGGAGGAGGACTCCCAGGACAATTTCAGAGCTTGTAGACTAGGTAGAGGTCAAACCTAAGGAGTTTGTATGAAACCAAGAAGAGAATCAGGTCTTTAAGCTGCATAGGAAATAGAACCCAGATCCTTGATTTTGTTTGTGAGAAAATGTTGTGGTGTTTTAAGTAAGATCACATGTCTCAAATGTACATGCTGAAGTGAGCATTGTATTCAATTAGGGAAAGTAGAGGAATATAATAACGTACTTGGCCCTTGCGGAAATGGTCTTTGTAATCAGCTAGACTAAGCAGAACATTTTCCTAATAACAGTGAATACATGGTGGTTGAAAGAGAGCTCATTGTCAACAAATGTGCATTGGTATATGATAGCTGTGCTCATTTTGAGGTGGTAACATTAATGTGATAGGGACAAGGGCATTTCTGTTTACCAAATAATACAACGTCATACTTTTTAGGTTTACCTTGTGACCATGCTTGTGGCACCATTTGTGTGGATGTGTTAGTCCTCCTTGTAGAATCTGCTTGTTGACATAGTTGGAGAATGGCTTGTAAATGTCTGACAAAGTAACAATTTTTAGTTAATACTTTGCCTTGGAAGATTTTATTTTGTTTCTAATCTATTTGTTTAACTTCTCAGTTTAATTTTTGAGCTGCGGGGTTTTCATTTTGTTGCTAAGGGAAACGAACTTTAATTTTGCTTGTTGTAAAGTTTGCTTATGCTTACCTTCCAGCAAATTGGTTTATTCCTGAGGTAGGAGCTGCATTTGATATAGATCAAGAACAAAGTCTTGATACAGGTATTGAGGTGAGAATAGAACTTTTCAGCAGGTAGAGTTTGGTGCTGGGTCCTCAAGGGGTGTTAGGCTCATGCACATTATCATGTCATAATATAGTTAAAGTAAATTCATCTTAGGGGAATGAACACTGAGCCCTTTTAGGGAAGGTGAGCTGTCTTGCACTGGAATATTGTTTCTGTAATGAAGCAGATGTCAATATTTTTCTAAGGTTAGGAAGGCTTTTAAGGTGGGTAGTTTCTTACTGATGCTTTTAACATTGAGTAGAACTACCTGTTAGACTGACAAACTGGGTTTGCCTGTGTTAGTAGATACAATAGGCTTACATTGCCTAAAAGGGCATTATGGGGGTGGATACAAAAGCCATGAGGGAAAGCCGTATACCATTCCTGCTGAGCCATTTTACTCCTGGCTGATGCACATTGGACTGCCTTTGAATGACATCAGGAGCTATGCCAATTGCTGAACTCAATCATCTTTTGTTTATATTGAGGCATCATTGTCAGTGAAGGTTGGAAGTAGACCATCTCTGTTATGCCTCTGTTCATATAATCCAGGGATGTGTGCCTCAAATTCACCTGCATATAGGCAACAACCATGTAGTAGGTGTATCTGTGATAAATGGACCTGAATTCTCTAGAATCCTGACACATCCTAGCCTCTGATAGTCTGTTCTCTGTCTAACATTTTGCTAGGCCTGGTGAGTGGAGAATCTGTATGTCTCACTATAGAGTCACATATGACTAGAATATTTTCTTGTGCTGTGGCTGGCTGTTGATGGTTTTGAAGCTCAAATATGCCATTATGGTGAATTATGTGAGAAGAAATTTTGATTAGCAGCAGTAAAAGTGTAGTATGTGAGCATTCATTATACTGAGGACTTCGAGGGCAAGGCTTTCACTTTGGATGCTTTTGAGTCTTAAGAAGAGACTTCTTAAGTATCTCAACATAAGAAGGCCTGTTTTAGTCAACAGGCATGAAATCCCAAGCTGAGTGTGGGCACTGATAACCTAATGCGTGCTGACATAATATTTTGATGAATGGCTTTCCTCCATCATAAGTAGGTATGTGAATTTCCCTCATGTGGACTGCAGAGAAAGAAGAAGCAAATGTTTCTCAGTGAGCATTAAGCTGTTAGAGTATTGCTTTAAGGTATGTAGTACTGATAGATTGGAAACACAGGGTGAGGAGAAAGTCTGTGGTCCTATGATTTCAAAATAAGGTAAGTAGATGGTGAGAAAGTGTATAGTAGAATGACTAGGACATTTTAACTATATTAAGTTAACTTTGTACCTATTAAATGTGTTAGCATTGTATAGAAATTGTGGAGACAACCAGGTTTTAGTCTGGTCCATCCTTATATCAGCAAGGCTCTACTTTGACTGCCTACCTCAATGTTGGGGCTGATATGCTGAAAGGAGAGGTTAAGATGCTACTTGACACGTTAAAGTGGCTGTTATCTTATTTGGCTGAATAATGTTGCGGCTTCATGCAGTGCATTGCCCTTTGAAAGCGTTGAGGCACCAGCTGATTAGCTATGTGATTCCAAGTTAAGGTATGTGGCTAATGAGTAAGGAAAGTAAGGACAGGAAAGGCTGCAGTTTCTCATTAATTCCAGTCACTTGCATCTGTGAAGTGCACTGTGCATCATCGCTGCAAAACATTCAGCTTAGGCCTGCCCAGCCAAATAGACTAAAGAGGTGTGCAGCTGCCAGGAATTTAAAACAAAAGATCACTAATTAGCCAATCAATGGACACTTAAGACTTAAACTTAAGATTTCACCCAGGGCAGAGATGAGATTATTTCTGCCACAAGGTAACTTAGTGGCAGCAGAATAATTTACTTCACTAATTCAGTAAATATGTAAAAAGAGACTACTGGAAAAATAAATGTAAGATAGTGCAGTAGGAATGAGGTTATTGGCCACCCAGACATACAGAACTAAATTTCCTTCTCTTGTAAACAGCTTTGAATGCATCAGTAAGTCACAAATAACAGCACCTTTTGGTAAGGTAAAATAAAAACTGCAGAAATTGAGTATAGCTAATGTATCCAATAAACAGTCAATAATCACGTAATGATTAATATTATTATCACTTAAACCCTCAAAGATCATTTTATCAGGCAAGGTGCCAAATGTCTTAGATCGGTCTAAATATATTAACATTGATATTAGTCTTCAGTTCGGTGCAAAACTAACCATTTGATATGAAATAGCTCTCAGCTGTCCAGATTTTTGCAGAATCTCAAGATTTTTGCCTTATATTTTTTGTCTGTTCCTCAAAAATGTTGATTTTCTGTCAAAACCACTGGCTAATTATTGAGATTGAATTCAGAAAATAATAACAAACATTTGAGTTTCAGACTTCATAGCCATCGGAAAATTCATGTTAATGAAAAACCTTTCATTATATCAACTTTTCTAAGTTTGTAAGAGGAACATTTAAAAATTGTCCTTATTTCTAGGCCTTTGTTCACCCATTTTTTATGACTTCATTCAGATTTCTTTCTATAAAAAGTTGGGAGGTATGATTACATATAAAATAGTAAGACTAGTAATTGTTTATCTGCTTTGGAAAAAGACACAATTTGCAGTTATTTGAAAATACCAGTAATACAGTTCTTCAAGACATTTTTCTACAATGAGTGAAAGACTTGTTGAGCAATAACTATGAACTGGGCCAATAACCCTATTTTTATATATAGGTATAATATCTGTCCGCTTCCAGTCAGCAGGCACTTCATAATACCATTAACTTGTTTGTAACATATTATATTCAAACTATAAGAAACTGTGTTTGATACCCAAACTGAACATTTTTCATTATTTGCAATCAATCAGAGTGCACCCACCAGTGTTGGCCAGTTCCTACTAACAACCGGGAGGTGGTACACATTGCCTCCTTGGTTCAGTCATGAATGATAATTTTACTTGACCAACTTCTCCAGCCCTTGATGAAGTAAAAAACTAGCTGTGGCTAGGAAAAGTCAAGGGGGAGGGGAGAGAATGAGGCCACAAGAGCATTTACCCAGTTGTTAATAAAAATTATATCTGCTGTAAATAGACCTAAATTTGAGGAAGGGAGAGTGAGTGGGATGGCTCTGACCTTGACAATCACCTGAATGGACCAGCTTTTCCCCAGCTTCAGGGGAAATAGTGATTAACCTTTTGCCATCCAGCCCAATCTCAGGCTGACAGCTGTGTTTGCTCTCAAAAAACTTCATTTGTCATCTCTATGGCTCTGCCTACAACAAAAATTACAAAGACAGCAATAGCCATTATCACCATTTATTGGATAAATTATACATATAACAAAATACCATTTACTTGTTTTTAACATATTACATTCAAACCATAAGAAATTGTGTTTAAAACCCAAACTAAACTTTTTTCATTATTTGTCAGTTAGCATCCACACTCCTGTACCTGCTACTTCCACCCAACAACAGAACAGCATACACAGAGCCTCCAGGGTTCGGCCATGAATCATCATTTTACCTAAACAACTTCCCCCATTCTTGCTGAAGTAAAAAGTTACCTGTGGCTAGGAAAATCAAGCAGGATGAAAGGAGGGGGTCAAGGCCACAATGGCACTCACCCACTAGCATGTTCAATGTGTTGTTCCCCCCACAAGTTTCCAGCCCTCTAAATTACTTTCCTTCTTACTATGTGTTTTTTTTTCATAAATATTTTTGAGCAAACAATGCAAACTGTAAATTAAACAAATCCCAACCCAACTCATTTAAATGAATGTTGTGAGTGTGTTAAAATCTGGATCAGGTTTATTTAAGTCCAGGTTTTTCATTCTCTCTAGCTGTCTGACAGTTCAGAAATCACTGTGTAATCTCAAATGGCAATTGGGTTACAGGCACTCTTCCGATTTTTGTTGGTATTATTGCTGACCAATGATTTGCATGGCTTTGAACTCCTGAAGTAAAGCTGCTCAGTCCTCCAAACCTTAAATAAAATGATATGCTTTGAAATGTAGCACAAATCATTGCCACCTACATCAGTTACTAAAGCAACAGGTACTCTGTTGTAGGCAAATAGTCTCTCAATGGATAGTAATAGCTGAAACTATGAAAAAACTGTTTACCCTTGTCAGATTACTGTCCAACAGGTAGTATCAAGGCCAATAATACCTCTCAACTTCTTAGATGTTTGCCTCATATTTTTAGTATATTCCTCAAAAAAGTTGTGGTTTTCTGTCAAATCAGAGGAGAACATGGCATACATTTGAGTTTCAGACTTCATATCCTCCAGAAAATGCGTGCTAACACAATTCCTGTTATTCTAGCAAATGTTTAAGTTTATAAGGGAAATATTTAAATTCTGTCCCTATTTATAAGGCCTTTGGTCTCCCCTTTATTTTATGCTTTGTCAATATTTTTTGCATTAAGAAGTTGTCAAGAGGAAAACATTTATTAGTACTTAAATTAATAAGCACCTATCCAGGCATGTCCATGGGTCAGCTCCCAGTGTTTTCTCCTGTCTACCTGATGAATCTGCGCATCTTGGGGCAATGTAGCAATTGCCTCATGTACACTGACAACCTCCTCCTCCCACCACCCAACACTACAACCTGTGAGAGATGCACTTATATAGCCAGACTGGAAGCCAAGCTCTCTCCAGCCAAGACTGGACTAGACAGTCAAGAGGAGAACATTAACACCTGCACCACACCAGACTCAACACATAGTCCTTCAAAACCCACACTACCAAAACCCACACACAGAAACACAAAGCACACACCCACATTCACGGAGGATATGAATAAAAATCTGCCTAAGCAACAGAGACCTCCCAAGCTGAAACGCAGATAACCACCACCCCCCAACACTACCCGAGTGACACATAGCTCACAAAACCAGTGTGCCACCCAACCTCAGCCCATAAAACAAAACAACATACCCAACACACTAGTCATAGGTGACTCTATAGTCAGGCACACTGATGTCCCACTCACCAGGTTAAAAAAGGAGAAAGTTACTGTCAGCTGCCTGTCGGGTGCCAGGATCTGCCACATAATGCATGCACTCAGGTCACTCCACAAGTACAAATATGACTCTGTCATTGTCCATGTTGGTGTGAATGACCTGAGACATACCTCCCTGGACTACATGAAAAGAGACATGGAGGAGCTATCGGATCTTGTAGCCCAGGCAGGTATGACCCTAGCCCTGAGTAGCATCCTGCCATCACCGAGAATTATATCACAGTACAAGGACAAAATGATTGACTTCAACAATTGGCTAAGCTTCTGGTGTCATTCTAAGAGGATCCAGTATCTGTCTGCCTGGGACGACATGGTTGACAGACCACGATGCTTTGCCAGAGATGGCCTGCACCTGTCACCCCTGGGATTCCAGATACTTGCTAAGGCTTTTGCCACCCCTGTAGTGCCTTTTTTAGGCAAGGTTCAAATGCTAAACTCACCACTGTAACAGGTACAAGCAAGTAAACTCTGAGGGTAATGCTGCTCAATGTTAGAAGTCTAAACCTGAAAATGCACTCAATCGCACTCCTTAAAATGGTGAACATCGACGTCTGTGCGGTGACAGAGACCTGGTTCAAGGCTCCAGAGAGCACCCCTTGCATTACCAAGCTATAATTCATACCACACTTTTCGGCCACCTAATCTGGACCGAAACACTAAAGGCGGAGGCGTGTCCATATTCATTAAGGATATTCACACCTCCAGGCTAGTTGCTCAACACAATGCATCCGAAATTATCTAAGTGCAACTAACACTGGGCAAGACTGCAATCCAGGTTGTAGCTTATTACAGATCCCCCACCATACCCCAGGATTCTCACTCTTCATTTCTTAAGATACTGGAAAATATTAAGGTACAACCCAATATCTTAATTATGGGTGATTTCATCTACCCAACCATCAACTGGGAAAACTACTCATGTACCAACTCATTCGCTCAATGTTTTCTGGAACTCATAAATTCGAATGCCTTGGATCAGCTTGTCCACACCCCCACCAGTGGCAGCAATATCCTGGACCTGGTCATTACCAATATGGGTAGCTGATGTTCCATGCCTGAGGTCAACTCCTCGCTGGTCAGATCCAAACACAAGCTAATCACCCTAGACATCCATATCCCACCCCCCATTAAGGAAACCACCATCAAAAACTACTACAAAGCCAACTTCATGCTTCTTAAGACAGAAGTGGCAAACTTCACAACACCCATGCAGATGGAAAATTGAGGTATGACTGCTGAGTCTTACACAAATGCACTGTATAAGCACATAAACGAGTGCATGGATCATGCCATCCCCAGCAGAACCAAGATGCTATATTCCAAAAAAAGGAAGCCAATCTGGTGGTCCCCTGCCATAAACAAACTCTACAACAAAAGGAAGAAACTGTTGCGAAAAAGAGTAAAATCCTACGATTGGAGGAACTCCCTGGTCAGCCTCAGCAAGAAACTGAGAGCCCTCATAAAATCCTCCAAAGCCAATTATGAAAATAAAATCGCCACTGATTCCAAAGACAACCACAAAGCATTCTACAGCTATGTCAAGAATCTTAATGGTAACCCTCAGATCTGCTCTGAGCTACAGTACAATGGCACTAAATATACAGAACCAACCGATATTGCCAACATCCTGGCAGATAGGTTCAGTGCCAACTTTACCTCCCTCTCACCCTCCAAAGGGCCCATCTTAATACTGGAAGAATGCAAAGCCCCTGTAATCATGGATGAACAAGTAAAGACCGCATTCTCCAAAGCCAAGAACACAGCATCCATGGGACCAGACAACATCCCAGGCTGTGTACTGCATGAACTACAGAACGAACTTGTACCCCACCTAAGTACCATCTTCAGTCATAGCCTCACCTCAGGCTATGTGCCTACTGAATAGTACACAGCAACGGTTATCCCACTCCACAAAGAGGATGCCACCACGGACCCAGGAAACTACCGCCCCATTAGCCTGACGAGCCTGGTCTGCAAGGCCATGGAACGTATCATCTTGGAGCTTATAAACAAAGACATAGGTAACATCCAAACCCTGGACCCCACTCAGTTTGGGTTTGTAAAAGGTAGATCATGTCTACTAAACCTGATTGACTTCTTTGAAGCAGTCACTAGAACCGTAGATGAGGGCAAGGTAGTGCACACAGCCTATCTTGACTTCACCAAGGCTTTCGATACCATCCCTCACTCTGGAATTATAGATAAACTCACTAAACTGGGCATAAATCCCTATGTCACAAGATGGGTGGCCAACTGACAGAACCCACAGTAAAATTAGCCGACTCCAAGTCCGACTTCAGACCAGTGACGAGTGGAGTACCACAGGGTTCGATCCTGGGTCCTCTCCTGTTCAGCATCTGCTTCTCTGAAGTGCAGGCCAACACAGAAAGTCTTTGGCTAACAAAGTTCGCAGATGACTGCAAACTGGGAGCCATAATAGAATCACCTAATGATGTCGACATTCTACAAAAGGACCTCACAGAGACAGATGCCTGGTGTCAAAGTCATGTCCTCAAGCTCAATACCAAGAAGTGCATTGTCATCCCCTTTGGGAAAAACTCGTACTCATGAACTACCACATAGGTGGTAACTCACTAAACACTGAAAGTGTGATAAGAGACCTTGGGACACAGGTGGACAGTAGTCTCTCCTTTGATAACCACATTGCCAGAGTAGTCAGGAAATCCTTCTACATAGCACACTTCATCACAAAAGGGTTCTCTTCTAGAAAAAAGGAGGTAATTGTTCTCTCTACTCATCCCTCATCAGACCCATTATAGAGTACAATGACCCATTTGGCATGTATCTCACAAGACACCTACAACAATTGGAAGGGCCACAAAAATACCTCACTAAGAGGATCACTCACCTCAAACAGATGCCATATGCAGAGCATCTCAAAAACTGCAGCTCTACTCTGTCACATATCGCTTACTCAGAGGCGATCTCTACCTAACATACAAGGCTATGTCAAACCCAGAGCTGTTGTACATGCTACACTTAAAGAAATCCCAATCTCTCCAAACCACATGCTCCAGGGACCTATACCTTGTCACCACAATAAACAGAACAGGCTGGAGGGATATATTCCTGTCCCAGAGACTTCCCATGCTCTGGAACAAACTACCCATTCATGTCAAGCAAAGCTCCTTATTGGTCCTCTTTAAGAAAAACCTTGACAACTGGATGGGAAATAGAAAATTCACCCAGGGATCACTTCTGCGGCACTGCTTGACAGGGGGACAGGAAAATAATTTTCTTGGGTGGCGAAAGCCAGGGAACCATTTTGGCTAGGCTTATATAGGCCTCAGGGCCAATAGCCTAGTACCTACCTATGAACCTATAACTCTATGAAAGGTATGTGGCAAAGATTCAAGTCATTTAGTTTGATTGTTGTTCTGGAGGCTGCTTTGCAGACGAAGGAACGGCCTATGATCAGAAGAAGATGGGGATCTTAAAGAAAATAATAAATGCCAATCATCTAATGTACCTGAGAAAAGCATCTGAATTCCATCTGCCTGCTTATTTTATTTCCTCCACAGACTGCCCATCCCTGCCTAAATCTGATGCATGACCTATCCTAAAAGGGAGGGAACTGAATCCTTCATGCCTTGACTGTACAATACCTTCTTTAACATAGTGTTAGCATTTAAGGGGTCAAGGGCTGTCCATTTGGCAGTCTGAATACCAATTCTCCAGGAGAAGAATTACATAGTAAGTGCTGAGTTGCTCTTGTCCTGTGTACCAGGCAAGATGCAAATATTTTGATCATTGCAGAACAATCTGGTGACCTAACTGAATCTGGTCAGTTTTGGGCTCCTTTAAGCCAAACTATCACTGCCAAATGTGTTGTTATAACATTTGCCCAATGAAACGATTGCAATAAATTGGTGACTCTAAAATCTGAGCATATAGCCATGTAATTGGCAAATCTTTTATCCAAACTCAATCAGACCTACAACCGGATAGCTAGATTTGCTTGCAACCTTCCCTGTAAATCCCACCACTGCCTAGCCCTCAAACAACTGCAGTGGTTTGAATTCCCTCAACTGCTCCAACTCTCTCAGCTTCAAATGATACATTTTCTACTCTACAAACCTGCCCACTGCCCCTCCCTGTCTACCCTCCTATCCCCATACATACCTTCCCGATCTGTCCACAACACTGACCAACACCCCAATACCTACAGACCCAATAAAACTATAGGCAAATTACTTTATAAATGCTGTATGTCTCAAACTTGGAATAAGTTCCCTAACAATATACAGTCTATTCACTCTTCCTCTCTTTTCAAAAAACAATTGAAGAGCTATCTAGTTAACTCACCCTCTTGTACCTGTCACCATGCTACCTAACTATTACCCACCCAGCTGTTCTGGGGTACAACAGTCCTTCCTAACCCAAATTTATATTCTCTTAAACACTAGCACTGTGATTCCTCAGTTGTGTTTCTGAGCATTTCTCCACTTAAACCTTATCTTATCTCTTCCACTACTACTAGTCTTCCCACCCCCTCACCCACTACTACTTAACTCTTTCTCTCTATACTGTCTCAACTCTTCTACACTCTCTTCCCTCCCCTCTACCTTATTCTCTTCTACTACTGACTGCTCCTCCTCCTCTTGTCAAGTTGTTCCGACAACATTATTAAAATTTCAAGGGCTTTCTCTTTACCCTCTTGGCAAACTACTTTTTCTTGTAAATTGTTACATTTTATCCCTGCTGATTTTTTTTAATGTATGATTGAGTCTCGTTATTGTACTATATTTTTTTATGTCTAAAACATATGTATTTGCAAATTTGAAATTCTGTAACTTGTTCCTTTTTGTGGAGCTTTTCTTCACGGGTCTCCACTAAAAGTGGGGTGCCAGCTCAGTGGACTAACCTGGTTAACAAAAGACAAATAAATAAATAAATGTTCTACTAAAGATGTCACTATCCCCTTTATCATAACCAGAAGCAAGTCAGCCCCAGCTGGCCATTGTAAATCTCTATGATCTGCACACCTGGCCATTGTAAATCTCTATGATCTGCATGTGGCTCTGTCCTTTTCATTACCTGCTGACAACCCAATTATGTGCCAAACTTGGAAGGTCTAAATACCTGACTAACCAACCTAAAGCCATAATATGAGCTGGTGGAATCTAGTAGTAGGCATCTATGCATGAAATAGTGAACCCATCATCCAATGTCTATCTTTAAGTGACATCTGCAAACCAAAACTTTGAATTCATCCAAAGCAGCAGCAAAGGCTCTCCTAGTATTTATTAACTAAGAATTACACATTATGATCACCATCATTCTTCTCCAAGCAGCCAAATTTGTGATGAGACTGGTGTGGGGAACTGCTATGCCAGTCGAGCCAACAAATGAAAATCTGAAAACGTGATAAGCTGTCAGCTGTACTATTCTGCATACCAGGCACGTTTCCTAGAAAATTGTAAATAGATTTTTAAGCTACAAAGCACAGTAACCTCAAAATGGACTGTGCTGTGCTTTATAGGATGTTCTTCTTAGGAGAATATGCACTATGGCTTACTTGTCCAAATGGAAGAGTAACTCTCGCTCTCTCTAAAATGAGCTTGCCAAAAGTACAAATGTACATCAAAAACAGGAATGATTTCTAAAAAGGCAATATCTTTCCTGATTGTGTGTGGTTAGGATTAAGGCCATTCTATTGCAAAATGTTTCCCTTTTAGAAACCTTAGATGCCACTGCTAGCTGCTGCATCTGTGAATAACTGGAGGTCATTGGAAGAAACCCAGTTTGACTGCATTGAACTGATCCAAAAACACCTGCCACAAGTGTGGGTTTTCTTTTGAATCCTTTGGGTTTATGCACCCAGTGGTGTCTGCTTTACCACCCTTTCAGTACTTTTGACAATGACCTCATGAATGTCCTACCTGGAGAGATCACCCTACAGGCAAAATAAACTAGTCCCAGGAGAGACATGGCCTGGCATACCCTAGATTTGTTTCCTCTCATGAATTCATTTACATCTATCTTTAACCATTGCATTTTCTCCCTGGGCAATCTGAAATGTGTGCTAATAATGTTAATTTCTAGGCCTAAGACTGTGACACAATGACAGGGACACTCTATTTTATCCATTGTGAGGGAACACCTAATTGCTTAATGGAGATTTTCATGCCTTCCTTGGTGCTTTGTTCACCTTCACCAAACATAAGATCATCATCAGGACAATGAATTGCAGCCGGGTTCCTAGCCCTGTTCTGCCAGCATCAATGTAACTGTGCTGAAAGACACAAAGATTGCACATGATATTGAACAGCTTGTAGGCATGGCCTTGTCAAAATACAGTTGTTCCTGAAAGAAAAAACAATTTAATATCAAGCTTGCCCAGCCAAGGTTCTTTGAATCTCTTAATGATGCTGGTTGCAAAATCAAGAGTAGCATCTTTTTACCTGGTGCCTCCTTGCTAATAAAATCATTAACTGAAGATCCAACAGGGGAGGAAAGATCATGAATATGGTGAAATTTACCCTCTTTTTCTTTGAGACAAGCCTATGGGTGAGGTCCTTAAATCTTCCCATTGTGGTGTTCTACACGGGCGGATCATTCTCCCTGCTTGAACTCCCTCATTCAACTAAAATGTAGCTTTTAATAAAACAAAGAAATAAAAAGAAATGATCCTGTAGTGAGCCAGACCTGACTTACTGCTGTTAAATAAAGGATCCTTAATTGCTCAACCAATCATACAAAGCAGTCTTCCTCATCATTCCTACATAAGAATTCATTTTTTTATTCTCTATTCTCTTTTTCAAAATAGGTTTAATAGGAACTACTCTGTTGAGCCCTGGAAATAAATTAGCTCTGAGGTTCATGATCCATTTGCTTTCTTCCTTTTCACTTTCATTTGAGATAATGGCCGAGTATCCGTTCCTTAAACTTTCTATTGGTCTTTCCTACATAATAGGCTTGGCACATATCACAATTATATACGTTGGCACTTGTAATTTGTGCCAAGCCTATTATGTAGGAAAGACCAATAGAAAGTTTAAGGAACGGATACTTCACCATCTGTTAGACATCAAGAATGAAGTGGTAACCAATGCCCTATATGGACATGTGTATGAAAATCCAGGGCATTCATTTAGCTTTATGGTTATCTCAAATATGACTACTAACCTTCGTGGAGGAGACATTGTCAACAAAACTGAAAAGGAAGAAAGCAAATGGATCATGAACCTCAGAGCTAATTTATTTCCAGGGCTCAACAGAGTAGTTCCTATTAAACCTATTTTGAGAGAGAGAAGCATAATTAAGAAATAAAATGGAGGCTTAAGGAAGGTGTGCATCTGATTGCTGTATGTGATTGGTTGAGCAATTAAGGATCTTTATTTAACAGCAGTAAGTCAGGTCCACACACTAGGATCTGAAGAAGGTTTTTTAACTGAAAGCGCTTATCCTGTTTGACCTGCAACCCGAGTAGCACAATTTGTGCTTTTTATTTCTTTGTTTTATTAAAACCTATATTTTAACAGAATTTCTCAGTGAACTTTTTGTTGTGGTGGAAGCCTTTTTTTCATTTTACTGTTTTTGCCTATTAAGGCTTCCTCTGGAGGTGGTTTTTAGTTTGGTTGTTTGTGTCATTTAGAATATTTGATGCCATGCTATCATTTACAGACAAGGACTTCAGATTATTAACAATCTTATCATTAAGGAGAACATTTCATTTTAATGAAAACCCCATGTAAAACCTTGTAATAAAAATGTTGCTGCCTTGGCACTGTAGTAAAATTTGAGCTGTTGAGTGAGTTCCTAACTTAACAGGGGAGTAAAATGTCTTACTGCATAAGCCCACACTGGGAAAGAAAGCTTCTGTTAGTTTGAAAGGAATCTCTCCCTCAAAAAGACCCTTCTTGTCATTCTTATTTGCTCTTGGTGTACCTTGAACTTGACACATTTTTTGCAAGTAATTGAAGGCTGGTTGAGGTTTACCACAATGTGAACATGAGTAGAAAAACAGCAAGCAAGCCAAAAACATTTTCAGATGTTAAAACCCCAGCAGGCTTTTGTAGTTTGAGTCCCCACATTGTTGTCATAAATGTTGGAAGAGTTCTGTCCAACATGGCACTTAGCCACATCAGGGTGGTACTGATTCCCACTTTAATGACTTGTTGGCTGCTCTTATTTTTTCGGAATTGATGATCATAGCACAACCATGACAACACCCCATGAACATAAATATGAAATTAATGGCAATGCCTGTTGAGAGTCATTTTCAGTAATAACTGCCATATATATTAACATTCCAGCTGCCCAGGAGTCCTAATTCTTCTGTGTTTGCTTGTTAATTTATTTTTTTACCTAAAGTAGCTAACACCAGCATTAAATCTTTGGAACCAAATTTATTCAGCTTCTAATAGCCTTTGCATCCTGTTTCAGATTCTTGATTGACCTCTGTGCTTCCTGCTGTGTTGAATTTTGACCTGAGATATCTGGGGAAGGGGCAGTCACTTGTGGTATAGTCACTGCCTCCCACTTTCTTTGTTCTATTAGTAAACAGGAACCCTTTTCAAAAACCAAATCAACCTACCCTTGCATCTTCTGGAATAGACTGCTTGAATTTCTCTAAGTACTTATCTTGGGTCTCACTTGCTTTGGCCTCCATCTCCGTAATGTCCTCAACATTCAGAACCTGACTACCTGGCTCTTCTAATACAGCTGTTGGCATAGCTTCTTCTTTTAAGACTTCCATTTGTGAGGCATTTTGCCAGTCTTCTGGGATTTGTATCTGTTCATTTTGGCAGTAGTCTTGCATGACTGTAAGGATTCCAACTTGGCTGTGAACCAACCCGTCTTGGATCCTGTTGTGTTTTCAGTTATTTCATTTTCCTGCTCATGATACAGATACTCATCTATGGAGGTTAGTCTGGCCCACCGGAATTTTGGGGTCTGTACGGTTGATGCACTTGCAGCTGAAGAAAAATGAAAATCATCATTATGATCTCTCAACTTTAAATGTGGTATTCTTCTTGAAAATTATCTTCTTATCATAATTAGAAATATTTTCCATTTTCCTTTGTTTTTTTTTTTTGTTTTTTTGAAGTAAGTGCTAAGGCTAGTAGTGAAATCTGCATTAGCAGTACCCAAGAGACTCATTGATTAGTTATATGTCCATTGAGAAAAAAAGAAATGCCTTCATAAATAAACTAAGTACACCCTAGCCATTATGATTAATTGCCCTTTTGTAGTTATGACTGAAATGTTTGCTGCTAAGTTTACTCTGAGGTCTCTATTAGCTGATGCTTAACTGTTAGAACTAATAAATATCATATTGCCTAATGTAGCTAACAATAAAACAAAACATTAGAAGCCATCAATTACATACCGTATAATCTTTGAGTGCTATATACATTTTTTATTTGGTTCAGCTAAAATGTTGACCTACGATGGTAAAAAAATGGGGTGGGGTTGAAATAAAGCCAAGTGAGCTGGGGGAGGGGAGAGAGAGGCTGAAGATTGCTGCCTGTCAGAAATAAAGATGTATGTATGTTAAACTTATTGACGCAAAAGTTGACATAATTAATTAAGATTTTCCTGTTTTACAGGAGGAACTGGACAATATATTCATTTTGCATTCTCCTATGTGGCTATTGTGAAACAAAGGCAAATCTCCAGAACTGAAACAAATCCAGAAATAATGAAGAACCTTTTAAAAATACTATTACTATTAACTTGGGTGTTGAATAAATAAAAGACTGATAATTAACATTCATTTTTTGCAGTAAACTTAGTCCATAACTCTAATGATTTTCCCCTGTAAAAAGGCCAGAAGAGTGTATTGTTTATTTATTTATTACCAAATTGGGAGGGCTTAAAAGAGGTAGAGCTGAAGACTGTGTCTGCGAGCCATTGACACTGGGCTGTAGTGTACTTAAATTCCCCTCCAGTATTTTTTTAAACAACTGGTTTTAGTGGTGAAAGTTTTGATTCCCCTCATCTCTACAGCTAACTGTATAACTTTGAGCAAGCCATTTAACCAGACATCTCCTGGGCTGAGTCTGAAAAAAGCCAATGGAGATCAGTACTCTACCCTGGAAAACAAACAAATACAAATAAAATAAGATTAAATAAACAAAGCAAAGCAGGTAAACACTTTACTGATTATAAATCACTTTAAAATGGTGGACCTGATTCCAAAAGACTTGGTCTTGCTGTTAGCTGCTGAGAGTTAGTGTTTTGTAGTAAGCCTGTTTACACTGAAATAAGCCATTTGCTGTGAGAGCATGTCTTTCAAAATCAGAGCAGATGTACACAGAGAACAACTCTTTTGAATCAGACCCAATAAGAGCTTCAGAATACTAATATGATGATTTCAAAATAATGCATTTATCACTCTACCTCTATAGTATCCATTTATAGCATTGCCAGGAAGCTGCATAAGTTGTGATAATTACCCATAGGCTAGTATTCTGCCTTCCTAGTCACAGTGTAATGAGCGAGAGGTAAGTTGGCACCACAACTATGAATTCTCATGTTTTAGTCAGATCTGAACTCTAAAACAGCTGCTCATGCAACAGCTGGTGAGCAGACTGTGGCATCCCTCCTCTGGGCCAGTAATCAAGGAGCCTGAATCCTCACCAGTGACACCAGAGAGGTGCATTCACTTGGAACAAAAATAGATACACAAAGTATTTGCAGATGCAGCTGTATGCAGCAAGCACCATTTCCCTTAAAAGCACACAGGGAACACACTCGGTCTTGGGGCTGGGTTTCCCCTCTCTCCAGGCCCAAATAAGACTCCCCATGGACACAGTTGTAGGTTTGAGTCTTCAGCCAAGTGTTCCAAGTCAAGCCCTCTACTACCCTCTCTGTGAAACCAGTGCCCCATGTCTCTTCTTCATGTAGCTGACAGACACACTCCTTGAGATTTGATTTTCACACAACCACACACACCTGGGAAAGGCTGGTACAGATTTACTAGCTATGCCACCTTTGCTCAGACTGTAAGGCAGATACTGCCACCAGAACCCTCTAAAGCCAGCTTATATAAGGCTCTTTCAAAAGGTACCCAATTATACTGAGTAAAATTAATACAAATACTAATGATAGTGTTTGACCAATGTAGCAAGGCTTTCAGGAGTGGCCACAGGGTCACCAAATAAATATAAGTACTCTCAAAAGTTAAAATATTCTCTCAAAGACCAGCCGCAATGAAAAGGTTAAACATATTTAATAATAAATAATAAAAATAACATGAAAACTCTAAATATATTTTTACAATAAACACCAGAGTTTCAATCATGGGAAATATTAAAAATAGCACTGATGGAAAGATTCACACAGATAACAGAAAAACTGTACTTGACTAATCTCACTAAATTTTCTTGACTGATCTAAAGAATTACTGCTTCATACTTACTTAATAAAGCAAGGCAAGATGAAGTGGGTGAGTGGTCTTCATTCTTTGTCAAGTTTCAAACACAGACTGCTCTGAGACTTCGGTCTCATCTAGTATTAAAATATAATTTCAGAGCTGAATTACACCATGACATCATATACATCTGGTCATCTGACTCTGGTTCCCACACTATCCCCCTTTTACTAGCAACTGAACAAAAATCTAGAGTCCTGTGTGTTACCAAACACACATAGGCTTTGCTAAGATTTGTTATAGCATCTGGAAGCTCTAAAACCATTTCAAAACATCAACCTTTCTTGAGAGGCAGGAGAATACAGTAGGATTCCTAGTCTTGGTTTTCATGGACATTTTTTATTGGCTGCAATCAGAACTGTAAGATACAATCTTTATGGCCCAAACCAGGTAATTTAATTTCAGACTATTATTCAGTTAGCTGGACTGAGATTAATCTCTTCTCTTCCAGTACCCTCTGCTACAATATAGTTATTTCAACAGTTACAGTGCAGTCTGACATACAGGTGCATTTCTTTTATGTCCAGCAAGACCCATTGTTGGCACATTTTTAACACAAGCAGCTTTACAAACACATTTTCGACAGAAGCATATGTACAAATCAGTTTGATATACAAATGACATACAATTCTTTACAAAACTCCTGCTAGCTATACTAGCATATGTTATGCATCTATTCCCCTATGTTTCCTGGTATAGCTGGCAATACCTCCCATCATCACACAGACAATGAAAATATCACCATACGCAGGACCCACCACTCACAGTGATGAAAAAGAAAATCACCAAAATCCTTAGCAAAAACACACACCCACTCTCCATTCTTTATAATCTCTGCCCATTACAATGTTTTCCCTCCTCTCAATCCCCTCCATCAGAAAGAGACCACTAATTGAACAAGAAATGGCCCCTAAATGGAAATATTTTAACTACCTTTCATTAATGTGAAAAGCTAAGACTATAGAATGTATTTAACATGAGTTCTCTAAAAGAATCCCACTGGCATTTACCCAAGCAACCTTTGGCAACTGGCTTGATTAACATTGTTACTCCACAACTGACTGAGGAAAAATTAAGGAACCCTGAAGCATTTGACAAATGAAGAATATGAACATTAGAATAGTGCAATATTAATTGCTCTGACCTCACCAGTCACCTTGGTGGACCAGCTCTCCCATGGCATCTTGGGAAATAGTGATTATCTACACTCTCTTTGACTTGTTGCCCGATGTTGAGGTGTATAAGGAATAAGGAGTGCATCCTTAAGTTTACAAATCATTTTTCCCGGAAGTATGAAAACCATACTGAAAAATGTAGTGCAATTTAACTTTACCATATCAATGTGATTGTGTTGTTTATCTTAGTGGAGCAAAATCAATCACTAGGTAATAAAAGACAGTTTAACAAGACTACTTACACGACTGTCATTTCTTCATTTATGGTATTTTGCATATAATCCTAGCTATGCCATATATAAAGAAGTATTTTGCAAGGAATTTAAACTATATTTTGAAAATACAGACAGTTTAACACCATGTTGGTGGCAAAGCAGCAGTGTCACCCTATGGCAAGAGGTTTTCCAGTTTGATTCTCAGATGGGTTGTCTTCTATGAGTAGGCTGCATGTCTTTCATGTTACATGTGGTAGGTGAATTTGTGACTCTAAATTGTCACCAGATATGCATGTAGTGTGTGTGTTTGTGTGATATTAAAGAAAGGCCTAGCTATCTACTTCTATTCCCAACTTGCCAAGTAAAGTCTGCGGATGGTGGCAGATATTTGTCAGGTTGCTGCAGAAGTCAGATATGACTGGATGGATTGATATCACTGTGTAGTCAGTCTGTCTATCTCAGGCCCGGTGACAGACAGTGTTATTTCTACCATCTCTTCATTTCTATCCATGTGTCCCATTCAAGCCAGCTCTTTATCAAGGTAATTCATCATTTGCATATAAATGCAAAAGTAACAGTTATCTTGGATGAGAAGATGATGTCTTGGGTCTTTTTTTTCCTTACTCCCTCTCTCTTTTGTTCCATCTTTCTGTCTCATTCAGACTCTCCACTCATAATTTCTGCTCTTTTGCAACTCACCACCTGCAAACTAATATTTCACATCTGTATGCTTTTCTAGTTTTACAAATGCAGTATCAGTAAAGGTTTCTTAGAGGAACCTTCAGTAGTATCCTGGGAGTTATCACTGCAATATAATGATATCCCAAAGCCTCTGCTTGCTTCTAACACTCAGGCTGGCATTGTTTAACAGAGCAAAGTACAGTAAAATCTCAGTAGACATCAGATGGGAATCACTGCTTTAATTATGGCACACTGTATCATGTGTCAGTTATGTGAAACAGAAACATTCCGGGCCAGATTCTACAATAAATGGAGTAGTGGAGTGGAGTGGATGGACTCTGATGTCCATCAGAGATATTATGTCAGGAGATTTGGGGGCAGGGGTCATCACATATATTTCCATGCAATATCAAGGCATTGAATCTCTGTGAGTAGTGTGATTGTAACATTTAATGTTATTGAATCTCATTACCTATGTCCTACATAATTAGAAATTACCAAAGGACCTGGTGGGCTGACAGAGTCTGGCTGAGTCATCCTACTGCATAACACCGCTTGTATGACAGACTTGGTATTTTAGGCAGATAGACATCTTGTAGTGCAACATCTGCTATACAGGTAGAGCTACAAAGTTGTGAGGTGGTTCAGTGCAGGCATTCTGCCTTAAGACTAGACTGGTGAATGCAGTCATGATGGACATTCTATTCAAGCATAACAAGGGACTAGCATGTGGAGTTATTAGTCCTCAAAGGAATTGATGTTTTTTAACAAACTGGATGCTATGAACCAAACTCACATGTTTATACCCTAGTCCAGGTTTTCTGCAGTTATCATCTCCTAAAGCCCGCAATGTGCCTCTACCAGGATGTGACAATCAGTACTGCAGGTAGTATGGCTTCCCATAGTGTACTGTCTGCAGCATGTAATCCCATGGAATTCAATACAGTAGGCAGCCTGGCTTTCCACTAGGTACTGTCTGTAGCACCTAATCCTGTGGACCTCAGTACTGCAGATAGTCTGGTTTCCTCCTAGGTTATAAATAAATAGTTCACTATTGCAAGCACATGGGCAATCCCTATGCATTGCCTGTAGTTCTTGGGCTGAAATACAGGAGGAGCAATAGCTCTCAACTTCTTTGCTCAAGAATTGTGGACAAAGACAAAATAATGGGGGACGAAGGCTTAATACCAGGGACAACGTTTAATTTGTTATTGTAATTCACTTAGGTTAACAGAACAATAGGTTTTGCATTAGCATGCATTTTCTTCAACAATGTATAACATTATTAACTTATTGTAATCTTCAGTGATTTGCCAGAAAATCAAAAATTTTATGAGGGACAGGGCAAAAACATGAAGCAAAATCAAGGACATTCTGCAAAAGTCTGGATGGTTGAGCAGTATTGCAGGATCTCACAGCTAAACTCAGAGGTTACATTTGTATCAGTGGGTGATGCATTTTAAAACAAATATTAGAGAATGGGCAATCTGTACATTAAAATCTGATTAGAAGACACACATTCTTAAGCAGGATATTAAGGTTCAGATAATGGCATCTGAAAAAAGTCTGCTGATTTATGACAGCATATATGCAGCCGCTATGAAGCTCTGACAGTACAAAGGGAAAACAGCTGCCATTTTTCTTTACTGCTTAGTGAGAATAAAATTGAAAGAAAAGCATGTGTGGCTGCATGTGCATATGTGTGTTTGTAAGCATGAGAGCATACGCCAGAGCAAGGGAGAAAGATAGACTGAGACAGCACTGACCACAAGAGGCAGTCCATCAACATGGATGTTTTAAATATACATGAAACTCTTAATTTCTGGCATTATTGAATGACTTTAACCCTTATCAGTTTACTCCCCATTCAAATCAGTGGACAGCATTAAGTAACAAAATAAGGAGGAAGTGTTGCAGTACCTTACATTCTGCAAGTTGTTTTTCATTCATTTGCTCACATGGAGACATTTGGAAATGTGTTCCCGCAAAGTAACTATTAAGTGCTCTCGTTGTTATGTGTGTTTCCATCTATGTGTGTCTGTTTGAGTCTGTCCATCTGTTAGTGTTTCATAATCTGTTTGTGTGTGTTTTTCTATGTGTGTGTGTAGATATTAAACATATAACATATTTTGGATGTAAAATACTTCCTCCGGCAACAATTGCGTATACTGCACCAAGTTTGAAACCTTATGCAGAGGAAGTATTTTACACCAAAAATTTAAAAAATATATAAAAATGTATATATAGTAATGTTTTTCCATCCCTTTCAACTTTCTGGTTTAAAAGCCTGTGTTTGTGCTTGTTTCCCCTATTTCCTGTAATTAGTCTAGTCCAGATACAGATTTGTTGTATCCAGGACTGTTTGTAAGCTTCTGAGCCCCCCCCCCAAGCCTTTCTGTGTTGAAGGGAAGCCTTCTAGCTTATCAGTGGGAGTAGTAAGCACAAGGTAGTCTTATCTACTACAAGAGGAGTGGTTTCTGGCCCAGAAATTGTAGTTTATTGGCTGTTTGGGCAGTTTTTCCATCCCTTTCAACTTTCTGGTTTAAAAGCCCATGTTTGTGTGGATTTTCGCTTGTTTAAGTCTGCTCATCAGTTTTTCCCTTGAATCTTGCTAGTTCTTTCTCTCCTGCATTTCAAATAGCTTAATCGCTTTGCACTTCAACAGGTTTTTGTAGCAATTATTGTAGCACACCTAAGTGCCATCAGCACTAGTTGTTCTTCACGGAAATAGCTCCAGTACTTAGTAGTTACGACCACCCCTCCTGGCATGATTAAAAGGCAGTTCCATGTGCTTTCTCCCATTAACCTGGTGCACTTGGGCATTCTGAGGCAGTGTAGCAACTGCCTCATGTACACAGAAAGCCCTCTCCTCTTACATGTCAACACTTAGACTTGTGAGAGATGCAGTTATATTACCAAATTGGAAGCTATGCACTCTCCAGCCAAGACTGGACTAGCTGGTCAAGAGTAGAAGGTCAACACCTGAACCATACCACATGGAACACATAGCCATCCAGAACACCCACCAACACATCTCTCACATAAAAACACAAACCACACACCCACCTTTGCAGAGGTTCTCAATAGAAGTTTACCCAAACAGCAGAGACCTCCAAAACAGAAATGCACTTGACCACCACAACCCAAACCACAGGACACATAGCTCACCTCCACAGTGTGCCCCTCAACCAAAGACCCTAAGGCTAAACACCTCACCCAACACACTAATCATAGGTGACTCAATAGTGAGGCACACAGATGTCCCATTTACTAGGTTGAATAAGGAGAAGGTAACAGTCAGCTGTCTGTCAGGTGCCAGAATCCAACACATAACACACGCACTCTGTCATTGTCCATGTGGGTGTAAATGAGCTGAGACGCACCTCCCTGAACTACATGAAAAGAGACATGGTGGAGCTCTTGGATTATATAGCCCAGGCTGGTGTTACCCTAGCCCTGAGCAGTATCCTACCATCACCCAGAATGACACCGCAGTACAAACAAAAAATGATTGACTTCAACAATTGGCTAAGTTTCTGGTGTGATTCTAAGGGTATCCAGTATCATGTCTGCTTGGGATGACATGATTGAGAGACCTCGATGCTTTGCCAGAGATGGCCTGCATCTGTTGCCTCTGGGTTTCCAGGTACTGGCTAAGGCTCTTGCCACCCCTACAGTGCCTTTTTAGGTGGTGTTGCAAAGACCAAATTACTACCATAACAGCTATAAATAAGTGCAATCTGAAGGTCATGCTGCTCAATGCTAGAAGTCTAAATCTCAATATGTATTCGCTCGAAGTACTCCTCAAAATGGAGAACATCGACATTTTTGCTGTAACGGAGACCTGGTTTAAAGTGGCAGAAAGCACCCCTGTGCTGCCAGGCTGTAATTCACTCCACACCTTTCCACCCCGAAACATGGAAAGTAGCTCCAAAGGCGGTGGTGTCTCCATATTCATAAAGGATAGGCACACCTCCAGACTAGTAGCCCAGCATAACGCATCTGAAATACTTCAGGTAAAACTAACATTGGCTAAGATGGTGATCCAGGTCATAGCCTGCTGTAGGTCCCCAATCATGTCCCTAGACTCTCACTCCACATACCTAACCACCTTGGAATCTATCAAGGTCCAACCCAACACTCTAATGCTAAGAGACTTCAACTACCCCTCCATCAACTGTGAGAACTACTCAGTACACTGGCCTAATGCTTCCTGGAATTCATCAATTCCAATGCCCTGGACCAGCTCATTCTGAGTTCCACTAGAGGAACCAGCATTCTTGATCTGGTTATTACTAACATGGGCAACCATTGTTCTACACCCAGTAGTCAATCCCTCCCTGGTCAGATCTGACCATAAACTAATCACTATGGAAATCCACATCTCATTCACACCCCCTGCAAAGGTAACCACCTTGAAAAACTTCTCCAAAGCTGACTTTGGGCTCCTCAAAACATAGGTGGCTAACTTCACGGCACCCATGCCAATGGAAAATAGGTGCATGACTGCCGAATCATACACCAATGCACTGTACGAACATGTACATAAATGCATAGAACTAGCCATACCCAACAGAACCAAGATGCTCTTCTCCATAAAAAGGAAGCCAATCTGGTGGTTCCCTGCCTTTAATAAATTCTACAACAGAAGAAAGAAACTGTTGCAGAAAAAGGTGACGTCCCAAGACTAGAAAAACTCCCTTATTAGCCTCAACAAAAAGTTGAGATCCCTCATCAAATCCTCTAAAGCCAGCTATAAAGGCAGAATTGCGGCAGACACTAAAAACAATCAACAAAGCCTGTTATAGTTATATCAAGAACCTCCATGGTAATACCCAGATTTGCTCTGAGTTACTGCACAGTGATACCTCCTATACTGAGTCAACAGACATTGCCAACATACTTGTTGACAGATTCAGTGCCAGCTTTACCCCTGTCTCCCCCCCTAACAGACCAATCACAGTACTGGAAGAATGCCAGGCACCCAGCATTACTGTAGCACAGGTTAAAGCTGCATTGTCCAAGGCCAAGAATACAGCTTCCATGGGACTCAGTAATATCCCTGGCTGTGTTCTACATGAACTACAAAACGAAATGGCACCACATCTGTGTGCTCTGTTCAGTCACAGCCTCACCTCAGGCTTTGTCCCTACTGAATGGCGCACTGCTACAGTCATTCCTCTCCATAAAGGGGGAGCAACTACAGACCCTGGGAATTATCACCCCATTAGCCTGACGAGTCTGATATGTAAAGCTATAGAAATCATCATCATGGACCTGATTAACAAAGATATAGGAAATCTCCAAACTCTAGACCCACCACAATTTGACTTTGTGAAAGGGAGAATCATGTCTGCTCAACCTGGTTAACTTCTTTGAGTCAGTCACCAGGGCTGTGGATGAAGGTAAGGCAGTGCATACAGCCTACCTCAATCTGGCCAAGGCCTTTGATACCATTCCTCACTTGCGAATTATTGATAAACTCACCAAACTAGGCATCAAACCCTATATCACTAGGTGGGCTGCAAATTGGCTCACATAGAACACACAGTGTGAAAGTAGTAGACCCCAAACCCGACTGCCGACTAGCCACAAATGGAGTCCCACAGGGATCGGTCCTGTTTCCTCTCCTGTTCAGCATCTACTTCTCAGAAGTCCAGGCCAACACAAATGGACTTTGGCTGACCAAGTTCGCAGATGACTGCAAGCTGGGAGCCATTATTAACTCCCCAAGTGATGCAGACATCCTACAGAAAGGCCTCACTGAGACCAATGACTGGTGTCGAAAATATGGCCTTACGCCTAATGGTAAAACATATGTTATCATTCCCTTTGGTAAAAACTCAGTTCACACTAATTGCCACATCGATGGGAGCCCACTGAACACTGAAGGCATTATTAGAGATCTGGGGTTTCAGGTTAACAGCAACCTGTCCTTCGACCACCACATTGCTTCTGTGGTCCAGAAAGCCCTACTATGTGGCATATCTTATTACCAAGGGTTTTGCACCCAGGAAGAAAGAGGTCATTGTCTCTCTGTACTCTTCCCTCATTAGACCAATCATTCAGTATAATGCTCCATTTGGCATGTACCTCACTAGACACCTGCAACAGCTGGAGAAGCCACAGAAGTACCTCACAAAGAGGATCCTAGGCTTTAAATACATGTCCTACATGGCCAGACTCAAAAGACTCCAGCTATTTTCTCTCTCATATCACCTACTTAGAGGCGATATTTGCTTGCCTTACAAAGCCATGTCTGACCCAGCTCTGTTAGAAATGCTACATCTAAAGAAATCCCAATCCCTCTACACCACATGCTCCAGAGACCTCAACCGCATTACCACAATCAATAGAACATGCTGGAGGGACAAGTTCCTTACCCAGAGACTGCCCGTGCTCTGGAATAGACTTCCCATACATGTTAAGCAGAGCACTTCACTGTACCTCTTCAAGAGAAATCTTGATGAGTGGATGGAAAATAGAAAGTTCACCCCTGGGATCACTCCATTGGCTGTACTTGATAGAGGCACTGAGAACTAACATCAGGCTGTAGGATGCCAGGGCAGTTCTATGGGATAGGCTTATAAAGGCTCCAGGGCCATTAGCCTAGTACACACCTATGAACCTAAAAGAAATACAGAACAATTTAACAGGTAGTCATTTCTCTAAGTGTATTAATGTGCTCCAGTGTGTGTGTGTGTGTGTGTGTGTGTGTGTGTGTGTGTGTGTGTGTGTGTGTGTGTGTAGGGGGGTTATTGTGGAAAAATGCCTTTCCAAGGGTGTAAAGGCCCTCCACCTGCCACTCAGGCCTCAGGACACCCCTGAGTTTGTGGTATTTCCACAATGCCATACATGTTGGAGAGCATCATTTCATGATTATTGGTTGGTGAGCTACACCAATTAACACTAAAGTAAATACTACATTCATATACTTTAATGCGAGGAGAGACAAATAACTTGGGGAAATGGGTTGACTTACACTATTCCTCATTAGGAACTGCCACATGAAAATTTGCATTGGTTTTCTTTCAGAACTGCGTATGTTAAGGTGATCTAGAAAAGAGGAGAATATCGTGCTACCCCAAGTATGATGTCTTTTGGAATCTATACCCTAGCACTGAAATGTTCCAAGAAAATAAAATAAAAAAACTATCAATACAGATTCTACATTAGAAATTGCACAGTTCTTTTTGTAAAACTATCTCACATTGTTGAATAACTTACATTTGGTTTGCTCACTAGACAAGATAAATTGGCATGAAATGTAAATCATATGATATGAAAAATACTCAAAAGATATCTGAAAATACTAGCTCACACCAAAAGCTAGGTATAGCTTAAATGAATACAAAATATATACTGCAATAATCAAATTTATCTGCGACATCACATTATTATCTGATGTAATCTCTTAAAAACATGATGGTAGGCCAGTCAAACTGCTTGACACACCTGCTATAGTTGCAGTGGTATTGCCTCTCTTCACATTATTTTGACAAGGAAGTTGTAAATTTCAGTTGGTATAGTAGTTATTTGCCAAATCTCTTTTTGATGGAGTGTACCTGAGTGGTCCATTAGAACACATCTTGAGTGCTGGCTGTATCTCTTGGTAGTTGATATATTAGAAAAACAAACAGCGTATAGAAAATATATAGATTGTTATAGCAACTGTTATATAAGGATCTGAACCAGATTACAGGTTAGATGCATGTTTCTTTCACAGTATATGTCAATAGTACACACTGCAGGTTATCACAACATTGGACATTAAAAATACTCACAGGTAACAGGATTCAAACCCATGCATCGATCAGTCACAGCCTAACAAATAGCAAATTAGTCCAGGATGCCATTGAAGCTCTTATGTAAAAGGAATTGCACAATGGCAATCCACTATTAGTGGATTACAACCATGCATGCAAAATGGAAGTTTCACATCATTACTACACTGAGCCATGGAAGCTGTTTCAGAGAACATAATCCTCTTACATTACTTTTATGCTGATCTTAATCTCGGATTTGCTTACTGACATACAATGGTACTACTGTCAGGTGTTTATCCAATGGCAAACTCTTGATGCATGTATAGGAATTTTCTTTTTCTTTGTGATATGGGGGTGAACTAGTGTTACCCTCTTTTCAGTGATGATCATTGATGCTGCTCAGTGTCAACCACAGCACAGTGTAGGAGTATAGAAATAGGAATTAAATTTCATAGTCCTTTTTGACATGTGAATCTTATGCATACCTCTCAGCCTGTTAGAGCAAGAAATCTGGACAAAGCCACAAATAATGGGGGGGGGACCAAAAATAAGGACACGTTTCAAATATTACACTTACAAACTTGGAAAGTTGATAGAATAACATGGTTTGCATTAGCATGAGTTTTCTGAAGGATATTGTCTGAAAATCAAATGTATGCCATTATTTTCTGACTTTAGTCCTCAGTGATTTGCCAGAAAACTGCAATTTTATGAGAAGCCGACCAAAAATATGAGTAAAAAATCTGGACATTCTGCAAAAATCTGGACAGTAGAGAGGTATGCTCATATGTCTGTCACTTTTTTGACCTGATTAAAGTTTCGCAATAGAAGCAGGGGACAGTGCTGGCAATTTGAAGACAGCAGAATATGCAACAAACGGTAGACTATCATACTAATAACATTTAGCTAGTTCGCAATCATGGTTACATGTTGAACTTTCATGTGTGATATACTGCAGGCATCCACCGGTCTGTTTGCCACTGAGAATATATACTCAGCACTGACACAACTCAGATTGGCATAGATAGCAAGACCATTGTTGTGAACATTCCAGCTATGGAGCATGGAACACCCACTTCTTCTCCCATACGTGTGAAACACATGGCCAGTATGTGAACAAACAACTGTACTGCCTCATTACCAACACCTGCAGGCTGAAATCTCACAGACTAATAAAACATTGACATTATACTCTTCTACAGTGTTATCTTGTTGTATTAACAGCACTCACTAGTCTTTTCCATGACTGTTACTGAAATGTCTTTGTGACACTTGAATGCTTGACAGAGCCTTTCATTGCGCACATTTTAGGAACATGTCTGCAAACTGTTTTTTTATGTAATATTACGTTTAACAAGGTACAGTAAATGTGGAAGCTATGAGCCTGGAAAATTCTCAGTCCTTGCCATATGGGCTTACCCTGCATGAGCAGAAAGTATTGCAGGTGCTCATGCATGTGCACAGCCTCATGTGAAACTCAATATAATGCTTTTCTGGTCTGCTCACCATGCAGCTTGTGAAATTCAGAAATGTTAATGAGTTAGGAACTAATTAGCATATACATCATTGGGCAGGGGAGCTACATGATATAACACTGACATGGAACAGGGATCATCATAGCACTAAGGAAGATGAATTACACACTTGTGCACAGTAAAGTATTAAGTACAGTTGCTCCTGCACTCCAGGCATGTGAAAACTCTTACGTCTGTATTACTTATTAGACCTGCTTCATTGGACAGTGTTAGCCATTTATGTGTGCTGTGTATGTGTAGGAAAGGACTGTTTAAGGTTGTCAGTCAGTGTACCTGTATTATAAGCTGCTTGCAGTGTCACCCCCACTCCTGTGTACTGGCCACTGTAGCATGCCAATACAGAAACCTTGCTTGTTGTGAGCATAGGTTGCCATATGCCAATATACTATTGGTTATCTTCAAAAGAGTGAATACAATACAATAAGTATGAGGGTTTATTGTTTTGTGTGTGTGTGTGTGTGTGTGTGTGTGTGTGTGTGTGTGCACGCGGGCAACTATTTTTCTTGGGAGGTTGTTTGCCTGATAACTTGCACTCATACACCTGTTATTCTTTTGTTAAGGGTGGAGGGAGTTAGAACAAACAGAAATGGCTAAGATTTGTGTGTTGCTTTTTGTGGATTCAGCTGTATTGCTGTCAGGCCCTAGAAAACTATATCTAATGTGCCTGTTAGTAGTATTTTAATAATGTTGCAATGTGTACTACCCATGTAGGACTATTCCTGTTAATTTCAGTCTTTTCAATATCAGCAGGGATATTACTAAGGCACAAATGACTCAGACCAAGTTCAGCTGAAAGCCTCAGTTTACTTAAGGTGGGAATGAGGTGCTACTACAGGCCTTCCTTCTTCATGGTAGATGACTCATCTCCTTATGATCCACCCACATGCACTTCCAAGATTTTGTCTTTTGACAGGTTGCTGTTGCAATGTAAACGCTGTGGGTGGCCATGGCTGTAACTATGATATGGTATGATATGACTCAGAACTGGTACATAATGCCCACAACAGAGGGGAGGCCCTGGCAAAGGAGGGAAGGGCTACAGGTGGTGGGCCATCTACTATACCACCTGATCAGAGAAAGAGGAATTACTGGCCTCACTTGAAAGCAGTACTACCTCCTCAGGGTTCCACAGTGTTGTGCGAGATGACAGGGGCAGAGATAGTTAGGTGCTAGAGTATTTCTACAGGTGATGCCCCAGGTATGTAGTTCTGTCTCTACTATCCCCCAGTTACATTGCTGTTTATAATATCTATGTCATCTATTGTGGCTAAGCACTTCTGGCATTGAGGTGCACTAACAATCTACACAAGGTATGGGCGTGGTTACATTTAGTTATCTTTTTTAATAATTGTAATGATATCACTTGTCTGTGAAGTTGTGGTGCTTGGGCATACTTATACTGTACATATTTTATTATTTTGTTTTAGCATATTCACTGGTGAATCACTGCCTAGCACCAGCTCTGTCAAACTACCCTATCTGATGTTGGAGGATCCTTAGCCTCTAAGGATGATGGCAGGGTTGAGCAGGTATAGTCCAGGGATGTAGAGAATATGATGGACATAAGGAGCGCGACCCCCACATCACTTCCTGAGACTATAGGCAAAGTCTCTTTGTCTCTGCAGACCCATGATGCACTGCAATCAGATTGATTGGGGCACTGTAGATCAGGAAGGTGTGGTGACCCCTGGTATAGATATGTCAGAATCTGTCCCTAGTCATCACAGGCAGGGGGTTTCGCACAGCGGGTCATTAGTGGTGCTTGCAGTATGCATAGTTACTGCCTTTCACTGGAGATTGGTTTGCTACTAGCTGACACTCAGTGCATATGCAGGGAAGGCATGGAGGCTTCACCTGGGCCTTGGCAGAAGTTGTGAGGGTCAGTCAGGCAATGCATGCTGACATTTGGTACTGCATTAACTAGATGTACAGGTTGAATGATATATTGGACCATGGGGAATCTGTTCTGGGCATCTTTTGGGGTAGTGGATCTTTCTTCAAGGCCAGTCATCTGTCATATCCTCAGATGTTAACTGACCTGGTCACAGATGGGTGAGGTCCTGCTCCTGCAATGGTAACATTTCCACTGCTACATTTGTTATGTGTGTGTCCACACCAAGGAGAAGCTGTCCCTGTAATCATGGTTATAGTCATGCTTACACATCCTCCAGTAAATGTCATTCACATTCAGTTAACAGACCGACATCTAGCCAAGGTCATGGGATAACCAGTGCAAATCCTAGCAGAGATAGTTATCATAGGTGGGGGCATACATGGAAAACTGAACCCTCTGCCATGTATCCCTGTGGATGTGTATAGTAGGCCATGTTGCAGTGCTGGCCCAAGTGCTGAAACTGTGCCCCAGCAGACAAACACACACAGCACAACTGCCCATAGTACATCCCACATTACAGTGCAACAGCACTTCGATCCAATAACCCCCTCCCACACACACACACACAGAAATGCACATACACACACACACCAAACCTCTAAACTCTGATCATAACTGTGCTTATTCATGTTGTTAGACTTAAACACTCACACTCATATTTCCCATGTGAAAGACATGCATTCCAGTACCCTCTCCCCCACTGGTACAAATGATAACTGCGCCCTGTCCGTAGTACATTCTGACATGGGCTGCCTATGTCTAATGCCAGCATATGCAAAAATAAGCACAGTCTGGCACTTTTGTATGTATCATTGTTACTTGTGTTTTTCTGCTTGTGTTTTGTATGGTTATATATATTATAGGTTCCTCCCTCACCCCTGAAAATGATTATAAGAGTTCACTGCCCTTTGCACATTCTCTGTTTGGTTGCCTATGTCTGATGCACAGAGTGATAACCAAAAACAGGAGCTGACAAAGTGTCTGATGAAGTTCCGTTTAGTTTAATGGTGTGATGAAAGCACTTATGTGTTTTACTGACTATTTTAATTTTTGAAGTTTATTGTTTTATGATAAACCTTTGCCTGTGGAGAAGACACTTTGGCAGCTCCTGTTTTTGGTGCACAGAATGGCCATATTATGCATGGGTAGATACATTCTGGTGTTTTTGTATGGATAATTTTTACTGTCTTCTGTACCTACTTAGCTCATATATATATATATATATCTATCTATATATATATATATATATATATGTGTGTGTGTGTGTGTGTGTGTGTATATATGTGTGTGTGTGTGTGTATGTAGTAAAGCTATGTGCAATGCATTGCTTCTTAGTTAGTGCTATGCCATATTGTGCCTGACTCCATCCTGCTGCTGGTTCCTCCTGTGAGTCCATGTCTGTCTCAGCTGCTACTATCTGTGATTCTGGGAAATGTGTTACCTGGGCACCACCTCCCTGTTTTATCTTCTTCCTCAGTGTTCTGTTTTGCAGAATGGCACAGACAGTTAGAATTTTTGCACTCCTGGCAGAAATATATTACAGGGCTTTGCCAAATTTATCCAGGCAGTGGAATTATGACTTCAAGCAGCCAAAGCATGTGCTCTGTGATGTTTCTGGTTTGTAATTCGGCATGGCTGTAACTTTGCTGTGTTGGGTTATATGCATTTCTCATTGTGGTCATGAACCAAGGTCTAGGGCATACCAGTATCCCCCACTAGATGTCCTTATGGGAAGCCACCCTTTTCAAACCATTGGCATAGGTCACATGTATGCTATATGTGTGAGTTGTGGTTACTACCAGTATGGCTTGCACATACGTTGTAGATGATTCCCTGTATATTACAGACCACCTGGCCATTGATGGAGTGCTACCCCTTTCAGTTCATGTACATCCTTCACGGTTTACTAGGTGGAGCCTTTAGTTTGATGTGGGTACAGTCTATTACCCCCAGTATTTCCAAGAAATGGACTATAGCATAGAAGCCCCATATTGTGCTTGCTCTGTACTTTGGGGCATGTGAGAAGTATATATGCTCCCACACATGCTGAAGCATGGCATTAAGGAACTAGTGGAATATTCAAAAAGAAGATGCCTGAGGTACCCCAACTGTGTCTCCCTCTGGTCAATGAAATGTCTCTGTAGCTCAGACATATTTACAAAAAGCCATACACGGGTACTCCATAACTGCTGTGTGGCTGCAAACAAAGGGGACATATATCCACTGTTTGTTGTATTGCATCCCTGTCCATTCAAAAGTGGTCCATTATATCAGTGTCATGGAGGGCACGAAAAGTTAAGATGATCAGAAGACCCGGCAACTGGGGGATCAATGTTATATACTGCCAACAGCAGGGCTGCTATAATAGCCTCTTGTGTAAACAAGATTATAATTGCTGCAGCAACCCCTAACATATTTTTTTAATTTTTCTCTGCTTGAATACAAGCATATGGCCATGTTCATCTCTAATACCTGCATGACATGGTTGCTCATATACATTGCTGGGTCTTTCCACCTTGTTTTTTTTAATTTCATTACCATGGTTCACTATGTAGTCATTAACATATATTATGGCTGTGCCTTGTTTTTCAGCCATCCCTGTTGTGTTAGTGTGCTGCCTAAATCCCATACACCCTGCTTGTTATGCAGATTCACTTAGCACCATGCTGCAACTATTTATGACACCTGACCTGAGTTTTTTCCTTGTTAATTCATTAGCTAACATTTCCATCTAGCCGCTACAAGTATTTCCCTGTGATCTCTCACTCTTTTTCCTACAGTTACAACTTAATCTTACATGAAAGTACAGCTTCCAGCTAGTTTTCTATACTGAGTTTAAACTTGCTTAGAAGATTAGTGATTACTCAGTGGCAGGGAATAATTTGCTGCCGTTTCTTGGAGGGGATAGACATTACTGGATAGAGTTCTAACTACTTTTCTCTTGTATCTTTTATTGTTACTCTTACATAAACAATGCTGATAGCCATTTCCCTAGGTGTTTTCCAAGACTTCCTGGAAAGAGAGATATGAAGCACACGTGCTGAGAGAAGCTTTTTTTTCAGGCATTTATCAGGCTTAAACTTCATAAAATAAGTTGTTTGGTGATTTCAGTACATTTTTTACTTATTGCTTATTTATGTAATAGAATTTTATGTTTGATATAGTTTCAGTTAAACTTGCTGGCTGTATGTCTGTTTCTGTATCTGACTGCATTCACTTCTAATTAATCTAAGTGTTTTACCCTGTGATTTTGCAAGGCCATGGTGGTGCAGCGGTAGTGGTGTTGCCTCACAGCAAGAGGTTCTCCTGTTCGATTCTTGGCTGGAGTGCCTTCTGTGTGGAGTCTGCATGTCCTCCCTGCGGCTGAATGATGTTCAACAAACATGTATGAATGGGAGTGCCTTTGTTGAAGGTTGGGTGGGCAACTTGGCATCGTACAAAATCTACTTCCAATCATTAGTGGACCAGGGTTCTGCTGTGGCGACCCCTAACCGGGAAAAAGCCAGAAGAAGAAGACCACTTTTTTATATGCACCTCAGTTAAAAAAATTATATTGTGGGTTTCTTAATCACCTGATTGTAATAGATCTTCCATTATGTTATAATGACTCCATTTTTAATTTGTTAGATAACATCTCCAGTTTTCTCTTGTGTCTTTTGACTCTTTTTCCTACTTTTTCAAGTTAATCTTACATTAAAATACAGTTTTCATTTGATTTTCTAGTCTGTATTTAAACTTGATTTGAGCAGTAATGATAATTAGGTAGCACAGGATAATTGCTGATGATTTTGAGGGTAGACATTATTCACTGGAGTTCTAACTACTTTTAAATTAGTTCTTTCAATTTTACACTTGTGTTAGTGCTCCATGCAGTGCCACACAGCACTGTACTTGGCAGGTGCAGGCACTTTGATTTTAAAATTTAGCTGTAAGAAGTTTAGGCAAGTGCCACCTTCTAAATTTAGCTATATAAACTTCACAGTTAAGCAGTGCTGCATCTTTGCACATCTAAAGCCAATCTCATAGCAAGTCAAGACAAATCTGCTTCCTATCTGGTGTTGGCACTCAGACCAAATTTTCTCTACCTATACTTACTAATATATCCCTAATCAATACCTTTACTAGCTGAAAAGCTTCCCTCAGTAGTGCAAAGCAGAACCTCTTTACTGAACTAAGAGGCATGCTGCTCTTCGTGTGTTGAATTATACTTTTCTTTTAGACAGATAGTACCTCAGTAAATCAACTCTAAACCTCATATGTGCTTTTGTTCTCATTAGCCCACATTGGGAAGCATCTGAAACCATGGATTTCCACTTTTCTACTGCCTCTGTAGTTGGTTTGTTTAAAATGGGAAATCTGAGACATTACAGAAATTGTTTCATGTTTTCTGACAACCAGCTACTTATTGCATTTATATCCATGACTACAGATAGTTGCAATTAATTATAATTTACCTTCAAAGAAAAAGATTTATGCAGTCTATTTCCATTATTCTATTCCCAAATAAATAAGCTGCACTTTTCTTCAGACTAACTATAGCCAAAGTCACTTGTCCCACCTATATTAGTGACTGCTGGAGATTCATTATTTAACATCAGACTTAACCAAAAGTTGTTTACATAATATGGCATTTACTTTCTATGGAAGCTGGGCAAGATGTTTGCAGTGTTTGCATCACTGTATTCCTGCCAAGGTTCGAATTCTCACTGGTACCATTTAGAGCCCTGCTGTAGTAATTTATCTAGAGATAATGAGGTTACCTATCTGATAAAGCGCCTCAGGAGTTGAGGCAATGGAGTGTCACTGGCAACAACCTGGGCAATGCCCATTGCTGGGGTGGCTGGCTATGTACCCACTGGCAACAGTGCTGCTGCCCCATCAGGAGTTTGTGTAGTCTATCTAACTATCTGTGGCTGATTTCCCCATAGCTGGTCCCTTGAACAATCATGGAAGTCATGGCTTCTAGAGGCAGACAAGATGGTAGATGCAATATGCTTCATGGAGGTACCTATGGAGGCAACATGTGCCATCAGTGGCCTCAGTAACAGTCAACTTATCACCAAACAGCATTGTGTGCCGCAAAGTTCAGCATTAGGGCCATTATGGTTTAATATATTCATAAATAAAATGCATGCAGCCTCTTGCCCAGCAAATCTAATCCAACATATAGATGACTCAACATTAACTTGTGCAGCATCTTCAAACAGGTCCTAGATGAGCTACAATATTCCTTTACAAAAACTGAAAACTTGATAGAGAAATTCAAAAAAAAGTGATCTGATGGCATTTTCACCTCTGGCTCAGTAATCAAACTACTGCAACTTAAAAATATCATCAGTCAATAATACCAGAACTGAGCTAGTATAAAACTACTGAATATAGGAACTGAGCCGATATTAAGACATGTTCAGTGAATCCAATCAAACCCTTTCTATCACAGTGTGCACATAAAACCAGAGCTTGAATCTATCTACTCCCTTCTGTCGTATACACCTTATCAGTTTTGACTATCCTATAGTCCTCTTAACTAGTCATACTGAAGCAATCTTATAATTAAAAAGAAAAGTTTACAAGTAACCACATTAAAAAAGCAGATTACTGTCTTGTACCAGTGTTTTAACTGGCTTAAGCTACCTAAACAGTTAGCCTATAATCAAATTAAGACCATAGCCCAGACAGATGCTCTGCCATCAGACAGTTACTACTCTGGGGGTCTATATTATAAGACTGACGATTGAAAACATCGGACAACATATGGTCGACACCATATGGTCGATGTCTTCAAATGTCGACCTTATAAAAAGATTAAAAAAAAAAAAAAAAAAAGTACCCTAACGGGTTTAAGCAGGGGGGGGGCAAGCACCACTGCACCCCCTCGCTACTTGAATATACCAACTCCAAGACCGCACCACATTGCAGTAAACGGAAATCTCCCCTTATGGAGAATTCCATTTACATGCTCGAGATTCTGAGCGTTCGATATTCTCATGTCGACAATGTCATATTCGACATTGTTGGCTTTCGAGAATATAATATAGACCCTACACTGGTACGTGTCACACAGAGAACTGCATTCCCCGAACCAAAACTTAGTTCTTACTTAAAAACAAAAAAATAAAGAAAAAAAATCATAGCAATGACTGCCTATAATTTATGTGCACTGCTAAAATGTGAAACTCTCTCCCAACAAACATCAGAAATATCTCACCTCTTCTACTCTAAAATCCCATTGAAAACATACCTGTCAACAAAATGGTACTGCAATTGTAACACCCTCATTACTAAATTCCTTTCTTATTCTATTCAATTCTTATCTTGTCTATATTTTAAAATCTCAGTGAAATCATACCCATCATCAACACAGTCCTTGTCTTGTAGCAACAGAGTTACTAAGTACCATCCTTATGCAGACAAAACCACTATTACCGCATTTCCAAACGTCTCCTGGTCTCTACTCAATAAGCGTTTACATAAAGTATAAATTTAAAACATTTGTTGTCTGTGTTTGCACTAAAATCTTGCTGTGACTTTGAGTAAGTTGTAAAAATAGTTGAATGTTCTATGAGTATGTGTGACTTTAGCTTGCTGTGATACTATACATAGTGTAGTTGACATGATGTTTGTCTGTTAAATTATATATATCTCACTGCTATACAATACATTTTTATTAAGTCATGCTGATTGCCTGCTTAAAAGTGTGTAATGTGGAGCTTTTCTCCCCAGTCCTCCATTGAGAAGGGGCTTTGCCCAGTTGGACTTTCCGTGCAATCAAAGACAAATAAACAAATCAATGAATAAAAATAAATAAATAAATGTTGTGAATAGTAGCCATATCAGGGATGATCGTTTCATTATGGCAGAGCCTAACACCTCACCATGTCAATTCCCTATGTTGAGTATCTGCACCTCCAAAGTGGTGTATGAAAATTTCAGATGCTGTGTGCACTGCAGTCACAGGAAATCCCCTTAGAAGGGATTTTTCCACAAGCAAATGTCATGCAATTGCTAAATATATTGTACTATGTTATGACTTGTTGCAATTGTTATTTGCAATGAAACTTCAACAGGCTACCAAGCCTTTAATTCCAAATACCTGAGCTTTTCTCTTTTTTTCTTCTGTCTTCATCAGTTACTTGTTGTTGTTGTGTCTTTCGGCTTTTCCCGGTTAGGGGTCGCTGCAGTGGAACTCCGGTCCATTAATGATTGGCAGTAGATTTTTACATGCCGAGTTGCCGGCCCTGACGCACAACCTTCAACGAAGGTACGGCCATTCATGCATGTCTCCACACAGAAGACGCTCTAGCTGAGAATCGAACAGGACAATGTCTTACTGTGTGGCGACAATGCTACCGCAGCACCACCACAGTTTGCAAATTGTTTGAGTTATCCTGTCTCATTAATGGTAGGCTTGCTTTTTCTTCTACACTTTATAACTACTGTTTTTTTCTAGCAAAGTATGAAAAAAAGCATTTTATAGCTTCATATGTAGTTATTGCTATTGTCCCAAGCCAAGTTTACCCCAAATATTGCTGACGTGTCAATATCCCAATAAATTTTATGAGCTACAATATAGAATTAAACACATTTAGCGGTCATAAGCTGCCCTTGTCCATTAGGGAGATAGGTGCCAATCTAGGGGTCAATTTGTGATTTTCCATCCATTGGTCCAAGTAATATTTGAATATGGTTATGGATTCATAGGTAGGTACTAGGCCATCAGCCCTGGGGCCTATACAAGCCCAGCCAAAAAGCTACCCTGGCTTTTGCCACCCAAGAAAATTATTTTCCTGTGCCACTGTCGAGCAGAGCCACAGAGGTGAACCCTGGGGTGAATTTCTTATTTCCTATCCAATCATCAAGATTTTTGTTGAAGAGTGCTAATGAGCTGTATGTGCTTAGCTTCACTTTAATAAGAAGCCTGTTCCAGAGAAGAGGTAATCTTTGAGACACTTAGGAACATACATATGTTTAGCACATAATTATTGTGCTGTGAAAACTCTGCCACAGTACACACTGTGGTATTGTGTAGATGCTTTATTTCATGTAAATAGCAGTTCTGTTACAAAGGAAATTGCTTCCTCAGCGACAACTAAGCATGTAATGACTTTTGCAGACTTCAGGAAAAAAGTGACCTAATTATGAGAGGATACATTTTCACTTTCAGACTGATACAGAATAGTACCATAATGATTTAAAGAATGAAACTTGTGTTACTACATTTATTATTGAGCACTACAATGAAGAAATAATGGGATATACTAAAAGGACCTAATAGCAAAATAATGTAGGTCACATGTAATCTTGAATCTTTAATGCAATAGCACCTTATATATCATACATTATGCATCGATCTATAATAAAGTACAGTTATGTAAGTAAAAGTATCATAATAGTAGATATTTGAATGGTCACTGCTGCAACAATCTATTCTATATAGGTCACATCCTGTATATGCTGTAACAGCTGAGATGTTTGCAATGTATTAGGGCATTTTCCATGTGCCTAAACCATTAGACAGGTCAAGCTGAGCTTACTAAAATAGTAGTTTGCCAGAGTTTTCAAAGCTTTTGTGCCAGCTGAGAGAGGAAGGAGAGGCTAAGCCCTGAGAGGACATTGTTAGGAAAAGAAACATACAAGCCCACACTCTGGCATAAAAAAAACAAAAAAAAAACAAGGGTGGTTGAGGTAGGGAGTGGCTACTACAGCAATGAGCATTCAAACATCTACTGTTATGGCAAGTTTATTTACACAACTGTGCTATGTTTTTCATGTTGATCACTTCTGTAGTAGCCTCAGCTATTTAAGTAGATTACTATAGCGTAGAACAGATGGGAGGTAGAAGAGGAACTTTCTAGGAGCCCCTAGAGAATGGGCCTAGCAAAGACAGTGTTAGACTTGGAAAAGGAATTTAGTTTTTAGTACTTTGCAAACATAGGTACAGAGGATCAAGATGCTGCTTCTAAAATACTTCTAGAGTCCAAGCCTCCTTTCCAAAAAGCAGTAGGTGAAGCCAATGCTTGATAGATTGTGCCTTGAACCTGCCCTTTGTTGTACTGGGAATAAGAACACGTTAATAGCCTGAGGCAAGCATTTGAAAGCAATTTGCTTTGACACAGGTTATTCCATTTTCATACCTTCACAAAAGATTGGCATCTGATCAGAAGTTCTGAAAAATGTTCTGTCAGGTTAGTACTTGAGTTGTCTGTGAACATCCAAGGTAAGGAGTATCCTTTCTCCCTCATTTGTAGGTTGTGGAAAGAAAACAGGGAGATGGACATTTTGGCATAAAGTAAATGTGAATGTCACTTTAGTCATAAAAGGATTAGTTCTTAAGGAATTCCTGTTTGTGTGAAAAATGGGTTAAAGTCGACCCATCATAAGAGCTTGCAGCTCAGGTACTCTTCTTGCAGAGGTCAGAACAATCAGAAAAAAAATGCTTTCCATGTTAAGAACCTGAGGTCAATCTGATGCGCTAGTTCAGATGGAACCTCTGTTAGATTCTCTAACACAAAATTTAAATCTCAAGGAGGACCCACCAGTTTTCTGGTAGAAACCTAATGCAGCACCCCTTTCAAAAACATTTACACACAAGAATGCATTAATAGAAGAGGATCTATGGGCAGACATGCTGAAATGGCCTACAAATGCACCTTGACAGTGGAGTGATACGGGCAATATGGTGGTAACTCGCACAGATACTGTAAAACCAGAGAACACTAGCCCTGAATAGGCACTGGTTGTTTTGTTGGCACCAACTAGAAAACCTTTTTCATTTGCTTATATGGTTACCTAGTAACAGGCTTTCTTGCCTCCATTAGTACCTGCTGCATGTCCTCAGACAACAGGTACCTAAAGGGTATTAAGACTCTATCATCCTGGCAGTCAGTTATATTTGTCTGGGGGTCAGAATGTATCAAACAACCATAATTTTCTGTGAATAGATACAATTCTAGAAGAAGGGACAACCACTGTTTCCCCAGGCCAGAAGGCAATCACCGCAATGATCTTTGTGGTATCCTTCTGAATCTTTACAAGTATCCTGGATATCAGTGAAAATGGTGGAAAAGCATACAAAGATATTCCTGTCCAAGAAAAAGAAAAACTTATCTGTCTTCTAGGCCTTCTTGCATGGAGTCCTGGTACATATTTTGCAGTTATTTGTTCAGAGAAGAGGCAAAAAGGTTTACTTGAGGAACTCTTCACTGTTGGAACCCCCCATTCTAGTTTTCCATTGTGAGAGTCTGTCTTTGTCCTGCTCAGCTTGTCTGCCTCACAGTTTTGCTCTGACAAGAATGTGAGATGTCTCTAGGGTGAAGTTGTGCTATAACGCTATATCCCATGCTAACACTGTTAGTCTGCAAAGGGGTTAAAACTAATCTCCTTGCTTGCTTATGTAAAACATCAAGTAGTTACAGACAATACCACAGTGAACAGGTGAGATCACCGATGATTTAAAGAGTTGAGAGCCTTCATAAGGCCTAGCATCTTTTTTACATTTATGTGCTTTTGTCTGTTTTCTGGTCCTAGGATCCTTAACTTCTATCCCCTTGACTTCTCCCCAGGCAAAGTATAATACATCTGTTGTGACTGCTTTAGAGCAGGAGAGGAGAAGAAGAAACGTGTTCAGCAATTTTTGTTGTCTTCACCAAGTGATTTCTCATTTCACAAATCCCAGAACTGGAATTTGAAATGACACTTGGTGCCAGACCTAAGAGACTACAGATACCATTGTGTTTTTTCTCATGTTGTGTATTATAAGAGGTATTATGAGAATCATGGATGCCCTGAGATACAGAATCATGATGTATTCCCTTGCAGTGACAGAATGAGTTAAAACCCCCTGCAATAGATATAAATATAGATCTATGTTTTTCCTTTAGAAGAAAAGTTCTTTGTACCACATTCTCTAGCAGTCACACCTAAAATACAGTCCTGTGGAATGGATTCAGGAAAGACGTTTGAATGTTCTCTTGGAATCCCACCCTATTACCCAAGTGAAACATTCCTCACACTTTGAAAAGACTCTGCAAAGATAAGCACACCATCTAAATATTGAGAAATATGGATACTCTGCGGCCTGCAATGGGCTATAACAGGGGCTAAGCACATTCTAAAGATTCTTAAGAAATGGATAACCCAAAGGTTAAGAATGAGAACTGATACTGTCATCCAGACACATAGTAGTAAGAAACATCTGAAATCTGGATGAATAGGAATATGATGATATATAGCATTTAAATCTAAGGTTACTAAAAACTCAAATGAGATAGAAGAAAGAGTAACAGGTTATGAAGTGACAGCATTTTAAACTTGGGCATTATTACAAATTGATTCAGGAAAGAAAGTTCAAGACAGGTCTTCAGGAAATCTTTTTCTTTGGCTCCAAAATATTCTGAAATAAAATAATTTTCCCAACTGGGAAAGAGGACCTGCTTCTGTAAACCCCCCCCCCCCCCAAAAAAAAAAGAATAAACAGCATGTGATGTAGAACAGGCGGGAAGAAAATGGTTTGGTTTGGCAGATGAGGAATCCACTGGAAAGGAAAATATTTCTTCTCGCTGCTTCAGAATCTATTTGTTTAAAACAATCTGTTGCCAAAGAGAGAGCTGGAGATTGAGAACTTCTGGAAGAGCTAAGGGACTGCCAAGTTTGGGGCAAGGGTTGAAGGTCATTTAGACAGTTAGTCTGCCTTATTTGTCTGTCCTTTGCTTGGGGGGCAGCTTTCTTTTTGAAACCTTCGTGTCACTGCTTTATAAAAGACTGCTTACAAGCATTCTATGAAACTGTTTCATTTATTTTTTGCCAAAATTGGACAAGGGAGCAGAAAATCCCTTAGAAAATTTAAAGAAGGAAAGGTGAAAAATCTGAGAGATTCCATGAAGCAGATCACCTCTCTCATCACACTTTTTGATAACCTCTCTGCAACAGATACTCAGTCTATCCAAAGCAGAATTCATAATCTCATTTTTCACATCTTCTGGGAGGTTCTGAGAATGCAGCCAGGCAAACATTCTCAAAACAGTCCCAGTGACAAAAGTCCTGTAATCACTGTCTACAGAATCAAACATAATTCAAACATGAGAAACACAAGAACCTAGACTACACAAAGGAGATTTCTTCTCACAAGTAGCAGCAAAGACATTCCTCATACTTTCACAATTTGTGAGTATAATCTTTAACACGAGACCAACAATTCAGAATTCTAAAACGCAACATTGCAGAGGCATGTACTTTTCTCCCAAACTTATCAATAGCTTTAGTATCCTTGTCTGAAGGAGAATAAGAATTAACAAAATGTGAATCAGCATCTTGATTAACTAAAGCTATAACTGCTGTGTCAGGTCTGGGATTAGTTTATACAATCAAAATACTGAGGAGCTTTGTGCATTTTATTTGTTCTCTGTCAGGAGAACCACAAGTTCTGACAAACTATTATCCAACGCTGACAGCATGGGGGGGGTTAAAGGCTCAGGGAATTTCAGATGTAGCAATTCATAGCATTTACTCAAGTCAGTTTGTAAGGCTGTCATAATATGTTTCTAATTATGAACAGTTTATTCTAGAAACACATTTAAAGCAATGAGTCTTGGATAGACATTAGCCTAGGGAGCTTATTGATGGTGTCATTCTGGAGTAATTAATACAAGAGCAGATTCTTCTGCCCCTATTTTGAGGAAATCTGTTAAGGATAAGTATCCTAGGATAATGAATAGCTGCAGACATGCCATGTGTTACCTTTTTTAGTGGACAACAAAAGTATCCAGCAAATAGTACATACGCACTGGAACATGTTCCACCGTTGTGATGAGGTTGTCGATAGGGTAGGTTTGAATCCTGAATTTATATATAAAGGTCATTTTAATGTTAAAAAGAGGTTAGAAAAAGAGAAAGAAATTGTTTGCAATTTTAGAATTAAAGAAGAGATGTTCAAGTGAGGTGCTTGTAAGTATTGTATGTTCATAAATGTTGGGGAGTTTGTTATTCTGGGTACTGAGGTGTATGATAGCAGTGAATATTTTAATTGCAAAAGTGATTTTAAGTGGTAGTGTATTTTTACTTGCACTGTGTAGAATAAAACAGTGTTTAGGTATAAAGAGCAATGTATACCAGTTACCACCAGACCACCATTACAAATCATCACCATTGTGTTAGGTACATTTACCCAATGTTCTTTAGACACATTAAAATTTTTCTTCAGATAAACAGGAAATTAAACTTGTACACTTTTGCAAAAAGTTAAACTATCTGTCTTAACACTTGAGACAACACAAAATAAGTTAAACTAATTATCAGTACTTTCAGCTACTACATGCAACTGCATGATATAGACTGTCAGAGATTCTGATGCCATGTAATAATTTTTTCTTCCATTCGGTTTACACATACAAAGTTTCATGCACCTACAATAATGTATGCTTGACTCAGAAGTACAATGATGGGATTTTGAGAGCTTTGTATACTTGTCAAGTAATATGTTTCATGTATTTAGCACTGAGGGTAAAAATAAGATTGGGATTCCAGAAGATAACACCACCAGTGCTTTTTGGCAATGCCACTGTGCTCAGCAGCATGATCATTAATATTCTGCTATTCAGAGAAATGCCAAAGCTGCAGTGAGTAACACTGTATTAGTGCTTAATATCATGTTTCTGAAATGGACAGTAGTGTGGCTAGTGCTAAATGCACAAGAGCATCTCCTATGAACCCACAAAAGCAAGCAATACAGTCGCACAGACACCTACTAATATGTACATATGCACACACTTCACCACCTTGTACATGTATGAAGCCATGAGTAATTTCTTTAGAAAGAAATAATCCTTACCTTAACTCACGCAGAATAGGAACAAGACACAAATATACTGTATAAATGGGGCAGCTAGGACCATAAGTCCATGATAAATTTAAACTATTGGTTATCATTCAGATGTGACTTTTTGAGATGGCAGCTACAGAGGTACATTGCTGTGATCTTATATCTTAGGGTGCAATCACAAGGGTAAACAGTATTCATTTCCTCTGTCAATGATTCAATTTTTACACTAGCAGTAGATTTAGAAATAGCATCTGAGAATTTTCTCCTATTGGCACTACACTATAGCATATAGTTACACTAATAAATTATAAAATCTCAACTGCATAATCTTTAAACAATAAAAAAGGAAGAATGAGATGCCATTCAAAGTACAAAAAGTATAAGAATTAAATATTTCTTTTTTCAACATATCTGCCATGTGCTTTGCTATATACTTTTCTTAATTGTAAATACTTTTATGATATGCCATCTTTGTCACACATCCATCTCTTTCCTATACATAATGCAAGAAAAGACTGGCCTTAAGTCATTGGCTTCACCATTTAAGCCTCTTAAGTGTCCTTGTAAATTTCTTCAGTTCATTCACAGTACTATTCCATGATATGGCCAATGAGATTACTAGTCGGCCATCCACATTATGACCTGTTTCCAGTAGAGTGGCCATCAGGTTAATGATTTACATACAGTAAAGATACACTGTTCTTCGACAGGGCACAATAAAATTGTGCCTTTCACCAATGCATCTTTGAAGTGAGTTTTTATAAATGCCTTCGCTTTTCAGGTCTGGAATAATCCTTCTGTCTCCACTTATAAATCAGTTACTTCAGCTTCATAAGAACTTCATGTAAGTAGAAATTTCCCAGGATTGCTTTCTCATTCTCTCTTTTATGCTGGCAGGCATCACATACATTAGGTACTTCTTTTTCAACTGGAGACTGTTCGTCTGCCCCAGCTGGTAGAACACACAGCTCACCTTCCCCTGGCTAATGTAGATATCACTGGTTCACAGTCTGTCTTTACTGCCTCATAAGCAGTCCTGCATGGGTAAACAGGACCTTCCAGGTCACTGAGACACATGGGTACATAAACAGAGCACAGAAATTTCTTTGGTGTCCTGGTTGTATTGCTTGTTGACCTGATGAACCCAAGAACAAGCTTGCTGGAAAATTTCCTTCATACTATCATGATCCAACAGATTTGGGAGCCACATGCCATTGTAGCGAACACTGTGGTGGAGGACCAGGTGTATGGGGTTGGGCTTACAATTGTGCCTCCATAACCGAATCTTGGGGGAAACAAATAAAAAGCAGGCTGCTTGGGAAAGAATCACAAAACATGCTGCCAGGAAAGAAAAATCACTTTGGAAATCCATCTTGAGCTCTTACAGAAGACTGTGTGTAATGAAAAAGTTGTGGCAAGCAAATAATTTTATAGGTGAGCCACGGCAAACTAAGCGAGCTTCAGCCTTTTGGAGACTTTCTTCCAGAATAACAAAACATCTTACCAAGATTTCTGGTTTCCCTGGATACAAGCAAAAAGTGTGAGATAAAAAGTGTCCCTCGTCATATCTCCTAAGAGTATCAGTAACTCATATCTCAATGTCTATTGGTACATATATGTAGTGACATGAAGAAAAAGGTGAAAAGTCCACTCCTGATCAACAGACTCACAAAAAAACACCAGTGTTAGCAGTAATGATGAGCATAGACAAGATTGGGTTTGGAGAATTGCTTGCAGTTATTTTTGGACATATATGTAGTGGTGACACTCCACATACTGTATATCACAGGGTTGGGGACTCACCTCCATTTAATTACTTTGTTACAGTAGTATTCTATCTAGTCCAGCTCCTTTTTTACTAGACTACGCCTTTGTATTTTTTGTTAAACTATGAGCTTTCTTTAGTCTACTTGGTTAGCCTTCAACCTCTTTATCAGGCATTTTGTAGTGACTGCAGACTGTATTAGAGAATATGCTCTGCTGTATTCAATGCGGCATCTAAAATAGGGCTTGGAATGTATAATCCAAAATACCTGTGTGTGCCATAGGGTTCGCATAGTGCAGAAGGACAAATGCAAAAGTGAATTCTGTAGAATGCTGATTACATTGATGTAAAGCAGTTCATGCTACAGGAGCGGAGTTTTTGTGTTACATCATCATTCTTTAATGCAGTATAAGTTACAAGAATTGTTAAGAACACAGTGTGTAATATGGGGTGTCTGAATCTACTGATGGCACTCTCTGCCTACAGTTGTAGACTATTGTCTGTAGCTTCACACGGACAGGCACACACACACACGCACGCACACGCACATGCAGACGCACACACATGGGCACACACGCACATACTGGTCCAGACAGATTTCCAGCTATTAAACCACAACATGACATACAGTGATGAGAAGAACAATGGACAATCTTGTTAGTTATATGGAATGTGAAGTCAAATATCCATAATGTTCTCATGTATCATATTTGAATATGTCAGGATACAAAATTACACCTGAAAATGTTTTATTTGGCAACTGGCAGTATGAGACCAGAAACTTCTTTGTATCTTTGTTTCATGCTCCTTGCCCTGCATTTCCCTGCTAACACAAATAGGATCATAGGACGTTGCTAGGCTATCGACCCAGAGGTCATTTTAAGCCTAGCTGTTTCATGCCAATGTAATACCATAGATACTTTAGTCAATACCCAGGATTGTATTTAGTAATGACTGCCCATGTCCAGGAGGGTTGTGGGTGCTATCCCTGGTAAGAACTTATGGTTCCCCATCCAGATTTCTTTTGAACAGTGTCATAGAGGTGCTGTGCTTCACATGAATTGGTAGCCTATTCCAAAGATGTGGCAGTTTCTGGGAGACAAATCTGTCCCTCCAGCACATCCTATTCAAGTCGCAGGCAATATTTAGGACCCTGGAATGGGTAACTCTAGTCCCATTTGATTTATGGATGTGCAACAAATTCAGTAGGTTTGGGTCTGAGATTGCTCTGTAAGCCAGGTATAAGTCTATACAATACTGAGTATAGTGACAGGGACTTTAGTCAATCTGTGAAAGTCATGTGCTGGAGTCCCTTGATCTTCTTTGTTAGAAACCTCTGAGGTCTCTCCACTTGCTGCAGGTGCTTTGTATGGTACATGCTGAAAGGGGTGTTATACTCAATTATGAGCCTGATTACTAATGAGTATAGCGGGGTTACAACCTCCTTTGCTCTAGAGGTAATGCCTTTGCTAATCAAGTGTGGTACATAGAAAACCTTCCTTACTACAGAAGACACATGTTGGTCAAAGTTAAGTTCACCGTCTATTTATGACCTCAAATCTCTTACCACTTTGTAGGTACACAGATTATTGTAGTTAATTTGAATGTGTGAAGGGAACCTTTTTTGGCTGTCTCATTGAGCAAATAAAGCTTACACATCATACTTCATCTGGAACTTTCCCTTTGGCACATACCATTTCACTCCTGAAATTTAAGCTGCATGCATCTTGTTTTTTTCTATTATAGAAATATATTTCACAGTGCCCTAATCCAGACATATACATATTTTCAATGTATAGATAAGAAATACTGAGGATGTATACTCTCTAGGGTAGTAAGGCTTCAGTTACAACCTTACCCTTGCATCCCTACCACTCATGCAGCCTATCTGCCTCATCTATTACATTAAAGGAAATGTGAGCATTTTCAGCTCAGACAGTGCTTCTAGATGTCCAAGCATGGTGTGCCCCATTGCTGAAGGTATATAGCCACTTAGATTGTATCTCTGCATGCATTGTTGCTTTCCAGTATGACTGATGAAAATGCCTGTTTTATGTGTTTCAGATGAGGAGTATAGGGAACATACTACTACCTCGCCTGACAAGAAAGACTGAAACACCGTCATGGTAAGCAAACATCAGCCTCTGTAACTCGCTTATACTATAAAGGTCCTCACTCAAAACTGTATGACAATGGAATTGTCCTTTGTAACTGCTTATACTATAAAGGTCCTCACTCAGAACTCTATGACAATGGAATTGTAGCTTTTATCCCCTTGGCGTATCTCAGGTGCCATATTTTTCACTGCTTCCATAGGCTGTTCTGTGGATTGTGTCAGATTGTTTTGCTTATAGTTCACACCTTAGTCAATTGTGATGTGTTCTACTATAGATGTAATATTCTGGCTGACATATGTTTTATAGTTTGTAAATAGTGGCAGGAATTCAGCAGTGAATATGATGATTGTGCTTTATGTTGTACTTGTACAATATTAGTATGGAATATATCAACATTTTTTTATGATAGCATACAAGTTTCTGTATTTGAAAAGAATGCTATAGAGATTTTAAGTTTCGTGCATTTGAGAAGACATATTGGAGAAGTACAAGAAATATCTAAAGTCATTAAATTCTGCTGAGCTAAATAGTATTTGTTTGCTCATAGTGTTTATTCACTGTTTTCTTCACAAAGAGGCAGTATGGAAACAATGAACAAATATTATAAATAAAACACATCCTATTTAGCTTAGCAGAATAGGTTACCAGCTGCCATTATGTTTCCATATTGCCTCTTTGTGAGGAAATTGTAATGGTAGCTGGTAACTTACCAGTAAGTGTCTCTGCAAGTAAGCCATAAGGTGCCATTTGGTGATAACCATGAATTATACAGAACTGACCTAATAGTTAACTTAATCCTTCTAATGCTATGATTTCCTGAGTTTCATTAAAGTGTACACAACATGGTAAAACTTTGAAATGATCCATGCTATGGAGTATGGTGGGATTTCCTTATGTCTGGCTAGGTTTGATCAGAAAGGAGAAACCAAGGGGTCAAGTGCTCAAACCAGGAATAAGTAAATCTTATCATAAGCCTTGCACCTGACATTAATTACTGCTATTATTTAAACTGTATTGGTCACTTTCTGTAGCAAGTGAAAATAACCATTGATAACAAATATAATGTTCTCTCTATACAGTGCCATATTATGCAATTTTTGATGCAAAGAGTGTGTTGTTTTTACATTTTATTTTGTTGATAAGGATGACCACCTGAATTGTTTCTCAGAGCTGAAAACTCCTGATAGTTCTTTATGAAATACTGAATCCACAACATCTCTGACTAAATATATAGGCTACAGTAATTCCATGGTAAATTCATTAGTAGGAGTTCCTTATTTCCTAAAAAGATGAATTGTTTACTACCAGGTGGAACATCTTACATTGAAAACTAACATATGAAGGTGTAGCAGGAACCCATGGGTTAAATAAGCTGTCCAGCTATAGAAGTAAGTTATTTTATCACTCATAATGGTTTACAGATGTTTTGTTATTCATTTCATTTTATTTTGCTTTGGTTTACCATGTTTGTACAACTTGGTTTAGTCAAAACTCCCTTTTCAGTGGATGCCTGGTCCGAAAAACTCCAACATATTACAGACATTCTTAAACAGATAAAACATTGTCAAATACCCACCATGATACCATTTCGATGGTATGATTATTGAGAAAAAAATAATAAACGAAACTAAATGCACTCTAATCTTCACTTTTGCAGAATAACTTATATCTTTATTATGAAGAATGTAACTGGAAATTAAATTAATTGTAAAAGAAATTTACATCAGAAAGTGAGCAATACAATGATTTTTTTTAGTGTTTCTCTGTGTCTTACATTTGTTGAGCTGAGCATAATATATAGTAATATGAAGTAATGAGTAGTATAGTTATGTAACATCTTAACATAATGATAGATGTCCTTCTGTTCTACTGTTGCAGTTTCATAGCATGAGGGATTCCCTGCCAAGGGTGACCTGACATCCAGCTAGTATATCAAAGCCTTTTACTACTTGCAAGTACGTGGGATGTATCACATATGCTCCCCGCGTACATAAGGCATAAATGCGGCATCCATGCATACTGTTCTCAGAACTTCTTTGCCGCCAGTCTGGATGCCATCTTTGATCATTGGTCTGCTCACCAGCATTTTTTGCTGCTGTGTCAGGCCTTTTCAGATAAGTGCCCCGTTTTCTCCTTCTTTTTTGCTACTGTGCTTGTGAGGTTTTTTCATGTCATGCAAGAAAGGCAAATGCCAGTGTGGGAGACAGATTTCACATAAGGATAGTCATGACCAGTGCTTAGGGCCTGCCCTTGACCATAAAACATTTTCCATTTGCCAGGCCTTTGTGCCTAAGACTTTGCATAGCCAGCTGTCCTCACTAGCTATTTATATAGAAAACCATAATCTGAAACACTTAGTGAAAGATGCTATGGCAGGTATGTCTGGGTCTTCTGCTAAGTTAATTGTGAAGAGACAGGCCAAACACCTAGGTCTGGCTCTTTGGCTGTGTTTTCTGCATCGGACATCTGTCTCGAGGCTGATGAAAGCCCAGAAATCCCTACTGTCCTTGGTTTGGATTCTTCCATTAAAACTGGTTCAGAGGTCACCATGGATCTGATGACAGGCATGTCCTCGGAGGCTATGCAGACATCTGCTTCAGATGTTCATGAGGATCTGAGACTCATGATTTTAGAAGACCCTGGGGGAACCCTCAAATACTAGTTACGGAGGAAGTCATGACTATGGTTGTGGAGTGTAGGCCTATGTTGGAGCCTTGCACGTTTCATAAGGTGGATGTGCACATTAAAAAGGAGCAAAAGACCAAGCATTCCATTCCCCTTATAGAGTCACAAAGTAAATGGCAGAGTTTTACCCAAAACCTTTTTTAATCCCTTATACCCCTTAAGCCTCCTTCTGGTGTCTCTGTCCCCACTCCACTGTGGACATCTTCATCACAAAAGAGAATTAGAGAACAGGATTATTCTGAGGAAGAAATTTCTTCAGATGATGAATCAGCCTACTCTACCCAGATTCCTTCTTCTCTGGAGTATGCTTCTACAGAAGTGGAGTCTATTGGTACTGATTCTCCCATAGAAGAGATTTCTTTTGGACAAACTATTTCCAGAATGAGGGAGTTTTTCAAATGGGATAGCTCCCAGGTTAGTGATATGCAGAAGAGATACTATGACTGTAAATGGAGTCATCTTCTACTTCTGCTGTTCCTCCAGTTTTTCCTGCTTTATTGGATGCTTTCATTTCAGCATCCCAAACTCCAGATTCTCAGCCCATGGCCCCAAAGAAGCCAGACTGTTTTTACAAAGTGCCAGAGAATCACAGATGTCTTTTTAGGTGTCCATCTGCTGATCCTGCTGTGGTCTCTGTGGCTTCGGATAAGCCTTCCTGATTACTGCCATCTACTTCACTTCCCCCTTCTGATAACGAAAGCAGGGCTATGGAAAGGTGGGGGAAGAAGGTTTATACTTCTGCTACCATAGCTTTTTGTGCTATTAATTATCAGACTCATATGACCAGATATGCTTTGGCTCTTCTTTCACAGGACACTCAAGTTATTTCTGATCTTCCTGATTCAGAATGAAAATCTAACACCTTGTCCTTATTAGGAGCTTCTTCTCAGGCAGCAAGACATTCAATTAATTGTAGTTATGATGCAACAGAAGCATCTTCTAGGGTAGCTGCATTAGGCTCTGTTTTGAGATGGTATTCCTGGTTGTCTTCAACCATTGCCAGATGACATTAAAGCTAAGTTACTGGATGCTTCTCTAGATAATAAAGCTTTGTTTGGTTTTGCTGCTCCTGATTTGTTTAAGTCTCTGCAGGAGAAAGGTAAGGAGCTACACAGTTTGAAACACATTTTTGTCTCAGCTGTGCCTAAGCTTCACAGAAATTATCCCTCCAAGACTGCTTTTGTGCAAAAACAGATTCACACTCCTACATCTAAGACTAAAAAAAGGTAGGAGGCCGCTTCCACCAAAGACATCTCAGTCTGCTCCTTTCCAGAAGCTGCCCTTTCCTAACAAGCCAGGTAGTCTGTGACTACTCTTGCTACAGCCTTATTCCTCTTTCCGTTTGTCTTTCTTTGTCTCTTCCAGTTTAGGGAAACATTCCTCAGGACAAGTGGGTTCTTTCCATTATTTCAAATGGTTACTTCATGGTCGGGAAATATCTTCCTCCCTTCATGAGCATTCCTCAGTCTCCTTGGGAACAGCTGCATTTATTTCCAGAGGTCCTTCAACACTTGTTGAATCAGGGAGCAATTCAGGAGGTTCCACCCACCCACAGAAGAAGAGGGTTTTATTCCAGAATGTTTCTAGTGCTCATAAAGGATGGAGACCAATTATGGACCTCTCACACCTCAACACATTCTTGACTGTTCCTTCCCTCCATATGCTGTCCCTCCAGACTTTATTTCCCCTCATTCTTCCTCAGGCTTTCACAACATCACTGGATATCTAGGATGCCTACCTTCACATTCCAATTCATTTCCTTTACAGGAAATGTTTACATTTCTCTCTTGCTTTCTTGCATTTCAGTTCTCTGCTTTGCCCTTTGGCCTTTCTATTGCCCCAAAGGTATTTGCCAAATGCCTAGCACCTGTAACTGATTTCTGCAGGCTTTAAGGCATCCATTTTTCCTTTACTTAGATGACCTTCTGATTCAGGCATCTTCCTCAGAGATCTTGCTGCAGAACCTACACTTCAGCATAATCCCTTCTGCAAAGCCTGGGGTTCACCATAAATTTCACAAAATCATCCCTCACCCCTTCTCAGGATCATGTTTTCCTGGGGTGCAGGATACAGACAGACCTTATGTTGACCTCTCTCCCTCCTTCAAAGGCTCTGTCCCTCATATTTATTCTTCCAATCTCTTCTCCCTCTACCCTCTGTCACAGCCATGGAGTTTCTCAGACTTTTTATGGCATCTGCCATTCCAATGTTACCTTTGGCCAAACATCACATGAAGAAGTTTCAGTGGTTCCTGAAAACAGTTGAGATGCTGCATGCACATCCCCTAGATGCTTTGGTTCCTCTTCTTCCTTATCTGAAGAAGGAACTCTAATGGTAGATTCAGCACGAGACCCTGAGCCCAGGTCTCCCTCTGCACCCTCCTCTTCTCTCTCAAAAGCTGTTCACAGATGCTTCAGATATAGGTTAGTAGCAGTTTTTGGCAAGTCTATATTGAAATATTGAATGCTGAAAACTGCGAACGATGTTTCATCGACACATTTTCAGTGAAAGCTGAAAATGTCAAAACCACAGAGCAGCGATTTCTTTCCTAGGGAAAGAAATCGCTGTTCCAACCCAAAAAAAAAAAAAACATTAAACACTTTCAAACACATACCCTAACCCTAATTGTGCCCCCCCCAAAAAACAGTAAACAACTAAATACACATATGCACATAACCCAACCATACATCTAATGGAAAAAAAAAAGTAAACATTTTAAAACATATGCACTTACCTTAACCCGCACCCTAACCCTAAGGTCAGTAACTCTCGCACATTTACATAAACAGTTCCAAACACATACACACTTACCTTAACCCTAATTCTACCCCCCCAAAACAAAAGTAAACAGCTGAAAACACATACACACGTAACTCAACCATACATCTAACACAAAATAAAAAAACAATAAACACTTTCATACATATGCACTTACCTTAACCCGCACCCTAACCCTAAGGTCAGTAACTGTTGCACATTCATGCTCGGGAGCTATACCGGACAAGGGACCACACTGCACTGCAGAACATGGCAAAGCAACAAAGCGGTCAAGCAACTTCATTCCCATGGAAAGAATTCGCTGAACAGCTGCTTTGCTGTTTTGCCTGTTTGCTCTATATGTGTCGACAAAAACGCATTCAACGAAATGCGTTTTCATTGTTCTAATAGGAACCTGTTTTTGGCCCCGTGATGGTATATGGGGTCTGGTCACCTTCCCAAAGAAATGACCACATCAACATAAAAGAGATGAGAGAACGTCTGCTGGCCCTTCAGGCTCTTCATCCTTTTTACCTTCCAGGTCCTGTCAAGCTGTTTACAGATAACACCACAGTTCTTTGATTTGTAAACAAACGGGGTGATGAAATCCTATCTTCTTTGCAGGCAAGCTCTCATGGCTTAGGAGCTTGCAATTCAGTATCATGTCACTCTTCAGGCACTGTACATCTCCTCTAGTGAGATTCATGTGACAGATACTCTGAGTAGGTCCTTGACTCAATCCCATGAATGGATGCTTCACAGGGATCTGTTTCTGGAAATTGTCCACCTGTGGGGTACTCCTCAGGTAGATCCGTTTGCCTCACCTTTGAACAGACAACTTCCCCTATTTTGTGCCAGAGTCCCAGGTGCTCTGGTTTGGAAAGTGGAAGCCCTATCTTTTTCTTGGAAGAGGATTTTTTTTATGTATACCGCCCTTCCTCTCATTCAGAAGGTCCTGTTCAAGATTCAACAGGACAAACCCAAAATCTTGCTGGTGACTCCCTTTTGGCTAAGACAACATTGGTTGCCTCTTCTTCTGCATTTAGCCAAGGGCAGTCATCACAAGTTACCTCACAGGATGGACCTTCTCACACAAGACAAAGCATCTCTTATCCATCCCCACCTGTCGACTCTGGAACTGACTCTGTGGGTGATAGGATTTTGATTCCTTTCAGACACCTTTTTTCTGTGGACGAGTTGAGGGTTCTGCAGGAGGCCAGAAAACCCAATACTAGAAAATCCTACTTATCTAAATGGAAGATATTGTCTGTTTGTTGTTTTTCACATAACTTGGATCCATTGACTGTGGATGTTTGATTGGATCCCTCTTATTTGTGTGAATTGCTCAATTCTGGGTTGGCCTATTCCTCTGTCAAGGCCCACATCAGCCAAGTTTGCTTGTCTACCTTTATCTCCTCCTTTAGCTTCTAGGTTTGAGGCTAAACAATTCCTCAAAGGCATCCTACATATTAGGCCTCCCAGGAAGCCTGTTCCTCCTCTTGGGATCTTAATTTTGTTTTGGAGAGTTTGACTTTGGCTCCTTTTGAGACTGTGGCTACAGCTTCCTTGCAGCATTGTTCTTGGAAGACTGTTTTGTTGTTAGCTTTGACTTCAGCTAGATGAGTGTTTGAGCTTCAAGCTCTTATGGCTTCTCCCAAATGAACCACAAGTAATGAGCACAACACAGCTCAGTCAAAACAGGAACCACGAATCACTGCAGCAAGATTTCTTTAATTAAAAAACCATCGAACAGTATAAACACTTGTACAAACAAGTGTTTATACTGTTCAATGGTTTTTTAATTAAAGAAATCTTGCTGCAGTGATTCGTGGTTCCTGTTTTGACTGAGCTGTGTTGTGCTCATTACTTGTGGTTCATTTGGTGGATTTCAGGAGCCTTGGAGTGTGATTAGTCTTATGGCTTCTCCTCTTTTTTTGGTTTTCCATAAGGACAGGGTGTCCTTGCATACTAATCCTTCATTTATGCCCACAGTTGTGAATGAGTTGTCAATTAATTCATTCGTCTACCTTTTTCCCTTCTCCATACTCTCCTAGTGAGAAGGTACTTTACACCTTGGATGTGCATAGACAACTCAGATTTTATTTGGATAAAACCAAGGCTATCAGGAAATCTGATCAGCTTTTTGTTTCTTTTCATCGCAGGTCCTTGGGATTGCCTATTTACAAGCAAACTATTTCCTATTCGATTTCTAAGGCTATTTCTTTTTGTTATGTTTATCATGGTAATAAGAGCCTTCCTTTTTTGGTTAAGGCTCATTCTAGTACAACTATAGCTTCTTCTTGTGCTTTCTTCAAGGGTTTAGACATTAATTTCTAGTTGAAGCAGCTACATGGACATCTATACATACCTTCACCAAACACTGCAAGTTGGATGGAATCTCTAGAGCTAGGGATGGTGTTGCTAGGGTTATTCTTCATTGTTTTTTAGAGAACTCTACTGCCCCTTCCTCCTCTCAAGTTTCTTCATGAGCTTTGGTACTGTCCCTCATGTTATGAATACTGCAACATTGGAAAAGGGCACGGTATATTTGTGTAAAATCTTACCATAATGAAGGATGTCCTCTTCACTGCTGCAGTGTTCTAGCCCTCCCTCCTAACCCCTGGGTATTGCTTTTTCTTATGGATATATGTTTCACCTCCCTGTTTCATTAGACTGGTGTTTCTTCTGGAGCATTCAGTTCTGAGGATAGTATGTGTGGACATCACATTTTAGCCCTATGTACATGGGGAGCATACGTGCAATGTCCCACTTACTTTTAAGTAGGAAAAGGCTTTGGTATACTAGCTGGATGTTGGGTCACCCTTGGCAGGGAATCCCTCATGTTATGAATACTGCAACAGTGAAGAGAAGGAGCATTATGATAAGATTTTACACACACCTATATTTGGTATTTATATGGAGAAATGATGCTTTACCACATCAAAGGCCAGTAGACTTGCAGACGTTTCAAGCGCATTCTAGATTTTAGTAGCTAGTCTATATCCACTTCCTACTGGCTCCACAGCTAAAAGAGCTGAAGCCATGCCAATGCATATAGGTTTTATTTATGACACAGGAATTGGAGGATCCAGTGAGAGAGGGAGAGGAGTGAGAAAATAGACCCTGCTTACCTCTCCCAGTGGAAGGGTAGATAGTGTGTTTCTCAGGGCATGATGAATTTTGCTTGCAATCCCCAAAATGAGACCAGAGATGGATGGATGAGTCTTTCTACAGAGTGAAGGGGTGATTACAGTAATATCACTTGGTGAAACAAACATGACAGGCTCTGCCAAGACCCACTGAGTGATTGCCTAACTCTTGCAAATTTGCTGCCTTGTGAAGGGAAGGGATAATAAAAATACTTCTTACTGCTGCCTGGATGACAATCATTCTGCAACTGTGCATTTGCCCCATAAAGTGTAATTGGGTGTCAGAGGCTGATTAGTGGTTGACAAGCAGAAAGGGGGAAAAAGCCAAATTTATGGTTAAATATCCATTTTTGCCTTATTCCTGACTAAGATACATTTTGCATAGTGCTAAAGATTGTTTCTTTTAGGCACCTGACTGGCTATTGATTAGTACTGCATGTTTTTAAACTTTTCACCTCATACATTTGGAGTAAAATATACTCCTTAGTTGGCCCGAGTTTGAGGAGGAGTATATTGTTTTTTCTTAATGTCAAAAAGTGGAAGAGATGTCTACCTCATATCTAGTATGGGGATATTTTCCACTCACTGCAAGCATTTGTCATTTTAAGAGCTGTTTTAAATGGTGCCCCCCATCATGAATGTAATTCTTTGAGTGTTACAAATGTTGCATATAATAATATTTACAGTGGTTGGAATGATAATGTAACCAGTCAGATTTCTACATCTTATTATCACTAGATTTACAAGAGTTCCTGTATAATAGTTAATGTGCCATTCTTGTGTTTACATGGAATGGCCAGCATTTCCAACAATGGGTAATGCAGCATAAAGTTATGCACTGGCATGATATATGTACACACACCTACCGTAACTTTGGAGTAAAAAGCTTATAATCTGTCAATGATATTTAATTAACATACTTTTAGACTGTACTGTATTGCTTTTCTTCACATATCCAGGTACATCTCTACCTAAATAAGAACATGTATGCCAGTCATTAAATCACCATAGCCTCACCGTGTGCCAATTCACTGTAGGTGACTATTACCTGTGCTCTATATGATGTTTATCTATGGGTATATAAAACATGGCCTTTCTTTGACACCTATATACATATTAGGAATAAAGTGCTTCTACTGGTGTCATAACCTTGTCACTAATCAGTAATATGGTAGGCAGCCTGGATGTCTGTTAGCCTGAAATCATGTGATGATAGTCAGACTACTCTGCCATGTAGATAAGTGCTCATGCATGGTCATGTGACAATATCTCTTCTTATACCATACAGGTCATATTGTACTCTGTGTGTGTGTGTGTGTGTGTGTGTGTGTGTGTGTGTCTGTTTTGAATGCAGTGGTGTGGGTGCATGGCCTTTACTCATAATGTGCAGATACTGTTATTTTTCTGCACATAGCATGCACCAGTGTTTATTTATTTATGCAAATTTGTTTATGCAGGTATAACACTGATCTATGGATTAAATTCCACTGTTCAACTGACATGCTCATATGTTTTTTTCTGAGTGTCATATGTCATACACACTAGCTCACTATGCTGTTCTAGACATGTAAACTGTAGCCTGTAGAATTTGACCTTGATGTGTTTCACTGTCACAGAAATGATGACCTGTGTATAACTGAGTACTACAGCAGAGCACAGTAACTATTGGCAGATTTGTTCATCACATTGCTGCTGTAATGCAACCATCCCTCCAGCATAAGCTGTGGAATGTGTATTTGAGGTGGCCATACCATTGAACCTCTTAGTTTTTAAAATCATAGAAAGGGGCCAACAACAATTATAGTAGAGGGTACAAAACCACTTAATATGTGTAAATTTGCACCTGGGGGAGGGCACAAATATGTAAATTTGCGATTTTGTCACGTACAATGTACAAATTTAGGACATTTGTGGTGCTAGTAGACATACACCTTTATAGCTGTACCAGACAAAAAATGTATCTTTAGTGTACTGTAAAATGATATGCATGCCTATTTTCTTGGCTTGCTGTACATGCCAGTAATAACTATAGTTTAGTTAACCAAATTACTATAAAATCAGTATGTTTTTATTTGTTCATGACATGTCTGTGGAGCCCTCATTAAACATACATTTATTCTGCAGTTCAATAAATAAATAAAACTACAAGACTCCTCAGCATGGAAATAGCTACAAGCATTTCTAACCAAGCCTACAGTTCTTGGCCATTTAAAATGTAATTCTTTGCTTTTCCAGAAAAATGTATTTCACTCATTTTCATTCCATTCTATATAAAGAGCAATATTAAAAAAATGTATTGCAAATTGATCAAAATATTACATAACAGAGTATTACATTTTTTGCAGAAAATTTTCCATAGCCATGTGTCCTTCTTCCTCAATATAACGTTATAGAAGCTTTGCAATGTAAAATTACACACACACACACACACACACACACACACACACACACACACACACACACACACACACACACACACACACACCATTTATTACAACAACTTGTATGACTGTGTTCATTTCAGACAAATGAATAAATGCATGCCCTAAAATGTATCTTAGCTCTTTGCTGTCAAAACCATTAAGTATAACCAACTGCAAGCATCTCTTCTATCTCAGCTTCTTAGCTCAATAATCAAAAACAAAAATCCAAAATCAGGAACATAATTTAAGTATTGTTTTTATATACTACAGAAAGCTGCTAGAATAGATTTTGTGTTAGCAAGCATTTTCCTGAAGGATATGAGGCCTGAAACACACATGTTGTCATTAATAGTGATTACAAATGGGAAACAATTTGGTGCATACCTCTCAATCTCTTAGAGCAAGAAATCTGGATAAAGCCATAAATAAAAGTGGGACAAAGGCCCAAATATAGTGACATTTTGTAAATATTGCTCTTACAAACTTATAAAGTTGATAAAATAACAGGTTTTGCATTAGTATAAATTTTTTGAAGGGTATAAAGTCTGAAATACAAATTTATGAAAACTGGACCAAAAATATGAGGCAAAAATCTGGACATTCTGCAAAAATCTGTGTAGTTGAGAGGTATGATTTGGTGGAAAACCACACTTTTAAAAACCGAATATAAAATACCCATGAACTTCTGTATTTAGGCATTTTTGCACAAATTCAGAAATGAGTAGGAACAAATGCCCAAAAAGGGCTCCAACACCACTCTCCAGGTACATGACTTGCTCAAAGTGACAGTACATACATGAAAAGAATCAAACCTTCGATGCTTAACTACAAGAAACTGTCCATTATGCAGATGAGGCATTAATCCTTTGTACTAGCTGACAGACTTTAATTTACTTAAAATGTTGAGTGAACAGTTTTTATTAATTGACATGGATATTCTGAATAAAAAGGAGTATGAAACTCTAAATACAGACATTATTAACTGTATTTCTCAGTTATTTACCAGCAAAAGAAATGTTTTATGAGGTACATAGCAAAAATATTACACAACATCAGGGACTTCTGCAAAACTGGGGATGGCTGAGAGGCAGAGCTTTTCCCTCTGACACAGATACAATTGTACATGTAAATGTGAGTGCATGGCCATATCCCCATCACACACACACTCAATTAGTTACTTTCAAAATCTACAGATAGATTCAAAGTTAGCAGTGCAACATCTTCAGCACTGCACGGCATTAGCTTTTTAAAAAACATCACACTATGCAAGACTGAAAGCTTGTCTGAGATTTGTCCATTTTGACTATTACAAGCTCTAGGAAACTTCTCTTTCATTGGCTCTGTAACTCAAATGAAAGCAGTTGAGTGGATGCAGATTTGCTAATTAAAATCAGGCCATTTTAACAAATGCAGAGCAGTTGAGTATTATGTGGTAGTATCTGTTTATTCATAGTTGGCGTGATTTAATGAGGTTATGGTAATGCTTTCCTATACAGTTTTTTAGTGGAATTGCATGCCCTTGTATACTTGCTTGTTGTCTTGCCAGGTTTGGCATGCAGTATTCAGTGATGGGTTATCTACATTCTTTTTCCTTTGCTGAAGTGCCTCAGATGTCTAATACAACTGGAATGCACACTTCTACTTTCAGCAACTCAGTGAATGAGCAGAAGATGGCCCATTATAGAAAGCCTGGTATGATGTGGTGAAGAACTTGTTGCATCATCCAATGTCTGTTGACTTTATAACTGTGACTGTGTTATCAATAATGATGGATGTATAACTCAACAATAGTCACCTCCACTGGCTGAGTAGGCACAGATGTGAAATGTGTTCATCTGACTTTCAGGGTTACACCAGGTATAATGACAGCTACTAGTGCTGTTTCCCCGGTGAGAGAAGTAAGTGCTAATATTTCTGAACTTATCCAACAAATTTAGTGTGTATGTGCAGTAATGGTAGAGTAAGGATATAAATAGGGAGCATCAGGAACAGGATTATGCTAGCACCTCTGCTGTCCCATAATTTTCTAGTATGCAAGCTGTTGTTATCTGTACAGTTGCTGCTTATAGCTTCATATGTTCATAGGTGTTTGCTAGGCTAACGACCACAAGTGCCTTTTGAAGCCTAGCCAAATCTCTGACAAGTTCTGATACCCTTGATAAGTGTAAGCAGGAGCTTAGGAGATGAAACATTTACAATCAAGGGCCTGGGAGATGAACCATTTACTGGTTGCCTGTGTCTATTAGAGACATGTGACAAGCCATAACATATTTCTGTGCATAAATGCCCTAGTCTAAAAACTCCATTTCAACATTTATCTTCCCCATATTTTTCTCCTGTCATCCAATTTCCAACACCTTAGTTTTTGTAGCTTTCCAAATATGCCTGCAACATAATGCATGTTATTAATCCTGTACATAATCCTTCAGCAGTCTGATTTGCTTTATCAGTTGTACAGCATCATTTCTTACATGCGCATATCCAAGAGTAAAGGCCGTACATCACAAACATAATAAAATTCATCTTGCACATGCACATCACACATATTTTCCTTGACTTCTTCACATGGTTCTCCTTCATCCTCACCCCAGTATTTTGTAATACGCAAGTCCTCTCCTGCTTTTCACTCTGCTCAGCAGCCATAGCTCTTCCTGTGGCTTTTGATACTCTCTGGTCTGTTTTTTCTGCATTATATGGTAAACCTATCAAGCAGTAGACCCTGACAGTGAGTTCATTATGCAAGCTGTGTATAATGTTATTCATTTATAGGCCATGAGTGTGAGTGCCCTGTATCTACTGTGCATGATTTATTCATATATAGGCCTTGAGTGTGAGCACACTGTACATAAACAACATACAGGTATTCATGTACAGACTCTGGGCATTAATACACTGTACATACACAGCATGTGGGTGTACATATAAAGGCCCTGGGTGTGAGCGTACTGTACATACTAAGTATGATGTTATTCATATGTAGGCCATAGGTGTGAGACCCTGTATAAGGAGATGAGGTGGCGAAAGCTAAGGATAAGGCATATGATGAGTTGTATGAAAGGTTGGACACTAATGAGGGAGAAAAGGACCTGTACCAATTGGCTAGACAGAGGGACCGAGCTAGTAAAGATGTGCAGCAGGTAAGGGTGATAAAGGATAATTAGAGAAACATACTCACAAGTGAGGAGAGTGTGTTGAGCAGATGGAAAGAGTACTTTGAGGGGTTGATAAATGAAGAGAATGAGAGGGAGAGAAGGTTGGATGATGTGCAGATAGTGAATCATGAAGTGCAGTGGATTAGCAAGGAGGAAGGTAAGGATAGCTATAAAGAGGATGAAGAATGGAAAGGCTGTTGGTCCAGATGACATACCTGTGGAAGCATGGAGGTGTTTAGGTGAAATGGCATTGGAGTTTTTAACTAGATTGTTTAACGAAATCTTGGAAATTGAGAGGATGCCTGAGGAATGGAGAAAAAGTGTTTTGGTACCGATTTTTAAGAATAAGGGTGATGTGCAGAGCTGTAGTAACTACAGAGGGATTAAATTGATCAGTCACAGCATGAAGTTATGGGAAAGAGTAGTGGAAGCTAGATTAAGAAGGGAGGTGATGATTAGTGATCAGCAGTATGGCTTCATGCCAGGAAAGAGCACTACAGATGCGATGTTTGCTTTGAGAGTGTTGATGGAGAAGTACAGAGAATGTCAGAAGGAGTTGCATTGTGTCTTTGTGGATTTAGAGAAAGCATGTGACAGGGTGGCTAGAGAGGAGTTGTGCTATTGTATGAGGAAGTCGGGAGTGTCAGAGAAGTATGTAGGAGTGGTACAGGATATGTACGAGGGTAGTGTGACAGCGGTGAGGTCTGCGGTTGGGGTGATGGATGTGTTTAAGGTGGAGGTGGGATTACATCAAGGTTCAGCTCTGAGCCCTTTCTTATTTGTAATGGTGATGGACAGGTTGACAGACGAGATCAGACAGGAGTCCCCATGGACTATGATGTTTGCAGGTGACATTGAGATCTGTGAGATTAGTGAACAGGTGGAGGTGACCCTGGAGAGGTGGAGATATGCTCTAGAGAGAAGAGGAATGAAGGTCAGCAGGACTATGGCAAAATATATGTGTGTGTGAATGAGAGGAAGGATAGAGGAATGGTGAGGATGCAGGGAGTAGAGGTGGTGAAGGTGGATGAGTTTAAATACTTGGGATCAATAGTTTAGAGTAATGGTGAGTGTGGAAGAGAGATGAAGAAGAGTACAGACAGGATGGAGTGGTTGGAGAACAGTGTCAGGAGTGATTTGTGACAGACTAGTACCAGTAAGAGTGAAAGGGAAGGTCTACAAGAGGGTAGTGAGACCAGTTATGTTATATGGGTTGGAGACAGTGGCATTGACAAAAATGCAGGAGTCAGAGCTTGACGTGGGTGAGTTGAAGATGTTAAGATTTGCACCGGGTGTGACGAGGATGGACAGGATTAGGAATAAGTATATTAGATGGTCAGCCCAGGTTGGAAGGTTTGGAGACAAAGCAAGATTATGTTGGTTTGGACATGTGCTGAGGAGGGATGCAGAGTATTTTGGGGAAAAGATGCTAAGGATGAAGCTGCCAGGTAACAGGAAAAGAGGAAGGCCTAAGATAAGGTTTATGGATATGGTGAGAGAGGACATGCAGGTGGTTAGTGTGATAGAAGATGCAGAGGACAGAAGAAATGGAAACAGTTGATCTGCTGTGGCAACCCCTGACAGGAGCAGCCGAAAGAAGAAGAAGAAGGTGTGAGACCCTGTACATGCTGTCCATGATTAATTCATATACAGGCCTTGTGTGTGAATACACTATACATATACAGCATGTGGGTGCTCATATATAGGCCCTGGGTTTGAGTGCACTGTATATACTATGTATGATGTTAATTTTGTGTGTGTGTGTGTGTGTGTGTGTGTGTGTGTGTGTGTGTATGTTTATATATATATATATATATATATATATAGATATATATATATATATATATATAGATATATATATATATATATATATATATATATATATATATATATATATATATATATATATATATATATATATATATATATGTGTGTGTATAGACCCTGGATTTGACTACCTTGTGTATACCTTGCCTGATGTTGTTCATACATAGTCCCTGTGTGTGATCACATTGTCCACACTGTGCATGTTGATGTTCATATGTATATTGATAGATATAGGACCTGTGGGTGAGTGGAGTTTATACACTGTGCATGTTGATGTTCATATATATATATATATATATATATATATATTTATATATATATATATATATATATATGCCTACATACATTCACACACACACACACACATATATATATATATATATATATATATATATATATATATATAGATATATATATATATATATATATACATATATATATATATATATATATATATATATATATATATATATATATATATCTATAGCCAAAAAACAGTATCACCACCATGACCAGTTAAAAACAAATTTAATAACATGTAAAATAAAAAGATAAGCACTTTCGGACATTCACTATGCCCTTCATCAGATCTAAAAAGCTAAGACAAGAATACAGATTTAAAAAAACATATGCAGCCAATCAATTGACTGATCTCAGGCAATACCCTCTCAGGGCTGGTTTTAAAGTAATACAAGTGTTAAAACCAGGGGATGTGCTCGCTTGTAACTCACAAATCAACTTCATCTCAGTCTGCTCTGTATAAAGTATGGTATCACGACCCCTCATGTTTACTTTTACAAATTGCAGTACCATAAAATGAAAAAAATGGGAAGTATTCCTGGAAATATGTTTGTATAACGGATTCTTAATGTCCTTTAAGCGTATATCGCTGACATGTTTTGATATCCTCTCTTTAAGTTGGTGGTTAGTTTTGCCAACATAGAATGCATTGCAAAGTTGACAGAGAGCTATATATATCACATTTCTACTTCTGCAATCCACATACACCAGGAATACTTCCCATTTTTTCATTTTATGGTACAGCAAGTTGAAAAAGTAAATATGAGGGATGGTGATATGATGCTTTATACGGAGCAGTCTGAGATGAAATGGATTTGTGATTTACAAGCGGACACCCCCGGTATGAACACTTGTGTTCCTTGAAAACCAGCCCTGAGAGGGCATTGCCTGAGATCAGTCAATTGATTGGCTGCATATAGTTTTTTAAATCTGTATGCTTGTTTTAGCTTTTTAGATCTGATGAAGGGCATAGTGAATGTCCGAAAGTGCTTATCTTTTTATTTTACATGTTATTAAATTTGTTTTTAGCTGACGTCATGGTGCTGTTACTACGTGCAACATTGTTTAACTGACTACTTCCAATACTGGTTGCAACATTGTTTCCAATATTGGTTGTAACAATGTTTCCAAAGTTTTCCCTACTGAAACTCGTACTGTGTTGAATACAACTTCACAGACTGAATCTATTAAACATGATGTTAGAGGATTGGGAGCCAGACCGAAGAATGTAAACAACACCTCATTTTTTTGCAATCTGCCTCTGCAGATATAGAAACACACACACACACACACATATACACAGTATATATATATATATATATATATATATATATATATATATATATATATATATATGGATTGTGTAGAATGCTATTCATATATATGCTCCGAGTGTCAAGGCAATGGACATGTGTGATGCTGTTCGTATATATAGGCTCTGGGTGTGACTGCTCTATACATACTGTGTACGGTGTTATTCATATATTTATTTTATTTTCCATTTGTTAATCAAGGATGTCTAACTGGGCCAGAGGCCCGGGGAGAAAACCTCTTTTACAAAAAACATTACATGCAAATTCATGCAATACAATACCAGAAAAACATAACAATATTAAAATACAATGCCAGAAACACATAATTTTACAGTACAATACAAGAAAACACATTACAGGATAATACAAGAAATACAGGCAGTAAGTAAGCTAAACAACTAATTGACAAAACAAATAGATGCCTAACAAAAGATACAATACAGAGTAATAATATTCTGAATAGAAAAAAAACATTGATAATTAGCATTCTGACAAATAAAAGTAGATTGTTCTGTCAGGGAAATGGTATATTTTTAGGTGAAATTTAATGGTGTAGGAGGAAAATATATACAATATATTGGAAAATATATACAAGCATATATTGAAAAGAAGGCAAGAAAAAATAGATGATATGTTAGTGGCACATATACTTAAAACAGTGACATCAAGGCAGTGTGGAGGTGAGCTGATAAAGAGGAGAAAGATGATGCATATACTGTAAAAGACTTGAGATAGGTATAAAGGGATTAAAGGAATAATAAATTATCACTAGGTAGGCAGAAGTTGAAATTTGGTGGCCACTGAAATAGAATATAAAAAGAAAAAATATAATTATGCTTGAAAGAAAAGGGATGGGAAGAATGGATCAGCTTGGATTAATGATTGCCCCCAGCTTGCAGTCATTGCCAAACTTTGTCATCCAGAAGACTTCCACATTAGCCTTGACTTTTGAGAAGTATATTCTGAACAGGAGTGGTCCTAGCACTACCACTGAATCCTGTGCCACACCACTAGTAAGTAACCTCTTGCTGGATCTGAATTCACCCACTTTAACCACATGTGCCTGTCTGTGAGCCAATTGGTAATCTATATAGTGACGTAAGGATTTATGCCCAGTTTTGTGAGTGTATTTATAATACCTGAGTGGGTAATTGTGTCAAATGCCTTGGCCAGGTTGAGGTAGGAGTTATGTACTGTTTCACCATCATACATGGCCTTAGTGACTTATGTCAAAGAAATCCACTACATTCACTTGGTATGACCTGCTCTTGACAAAGCCAAATTGGATTATGTCCAGTATTTGGAGGTTTGCTATGTCATTATTTATCAGGTCCACATTTATTCTTTCCATGGCCTTCCATGTAAGACTAGTCAAATGTACGGATCTGTAATTTCCTTGGTCAGCAGATGGTCCCACTTTATTCAGAGAGAGGACTGCTGCTGACCTCTACTCTATGGGAAAAAGCCAGTCCAAAGTCTATGGTTAAATAGAAATCCTAATAGGCCTGTTAAAGCTGTTCAAGATACAATGTAGTATATTGTCAGGCCCCACTGAAGCCATGTTTTTATCTATATAGAGTGGAGTGACAGTTTGTTCTTTAGTGGTAATTGGCAGTGGCGTTGTGGATGGTATTTCATGAGGTGGGGGTGGGGGGAACTGAGGATGATGAGAAGGTGAAATTTGAACTGAATTTGTCGGCCAGAAGACTTGTTATATATTTTGGCTGAGTATAGGTCATGCCATCTGCAACTTATTCCACACATTTTTGGGTGTTGCCCTTAAGATTGCAGACATAATTGAAAAATGTCTTATGGTTATCCTTAGTTGTGAGATTATTTTTACCTCAAAGTCTGCTTTTCAGAGACTTGACTAGTTCTCTGATTCATTTGTTTAAACTAATGAGATACGTTTTGCTCTGTTGTGCACATTCTCTCTTACATCTCAACAGGATTTTCTTTATTTTGTTGTACAGCCTATTAATACTATAGGTCCACCACAGAGGCTTGTTTTTGCAGTTAGACCTGAGCTTATTTTAGTCTGGTACTGCCTTTTCTATGCAATTGTTTTTATGGTCATTCAGGGCTTTTGTGTATGCCTCTGCATTGGTTTCTGTATTTTCTGGATTTGGATGAGCTTAGAAACTAGCTATGCCATCCATTACTAGGGGGTAATTTAACTTAGAGAAGTTCTTAAAGTTTTTGGGATTAGGTGGAAGGACTAATTTTATCTTTATTTTAAGACAGACAGCTTTATAATTTGATCTTACCAGTGAGGACATCACACTGGTTTTGGTGGTGGTGGAAGACTGCACTTCTCCTAAATTTGTGGGTTACCAGATTTAGGATATTTGTTCCCCTGCTGAGAGTGCAGACTAGCTGCTGCATGGTGTTTGAATTTACAAAGTCAAAAAATCTTTTGGCCTGCATGTTAGTGTTGGTGTATGCCTCCCAATTAATGGAGGGGTAGCTTAAATCACCCATGAATATGGTATTGGGCTGGATGGTGAGTGATTCTAGTAACTTTAGGTATGATGTATGGGTTTCCTGGTTCATGGTGGGGGACCTGTAGTTAGCTAGACTATGGTAATTGTTTTTTTCCATTGTTAGTTGAACATGGAGAAGCTCAAGCATGTCATATTGTTTGAGCAACCTTGTGGTGTGCTTATCCTTTATGTAGATACACTGCCTTATTTTGCTCTTTCATGTTCACTGGGAGGTTGGCATGTAGCATACGCTGTTGGAGTGCTTTCCATCTCTTTGAACCCTGCTTCAGTAATTTCACAGACATCAGCATTTCCCAAGGTGAAGAGCTTCCATGAAGTGCTGTTTCTTGCTAAGATTCCTAGGATTGAGGGGTAACTCCTTTGGCTTGTCCTGAGTAGCTTTTGTTATGCTGGAAGGCTTGACTGTTTAGCGATGTCTAAAAAAGGCAGTATAGGGGTGAAAATGTTTTGGCCAATATCCAAGAGCCTACAGTTGACAGGTGAAGACCATCCCTGGCAAAACAGCATGGCCTGTCAATCATGTTCTCCCAGGCTGACAAGTGTTAAATCCCTTTGAAATGACACCAGCAGCTATGCAAGTTGTTAAAGTTAATCAATTTCTGCTGGCATTGTTGCATCATCCTTGGAGATGGTAGAATGCTGATCAATGCTAGGCTTATACATGCCTGTGACACATATTCTGACAGCTCAATCATGTCTCTCTTTATATAGTCTAGAGAGGTACATTTCAGGACTTTCCCACCCATATGAACCTTGACTGAGTCATACTGGTACTTAGGGATAAGTGACCTGAGTGCTTGCATGATCTGGCAGATCCTGGCTGTTGGCAGGCAGCTAACTGTAACCTTCTCCTTATCCAGGTAGAAAGAGTGACATCGCTGTGTTTCACAATGGAGTTTCCAATGACCAGAATATTGAATGGTGGAGTGTTTTGCCTTATTGATTTGGTAGTTGAGACGCAATGAGCTGTGGCTTTATGTGTTGTGATGGGACTTGTCTTGTTTGTGTGCATGTAGAGTTTCTGAGGACTGCGCCTGAGACGCCTTTGAAGTTTATGTAAGTTACATGTGAGCTCCTCCGCATGTGTGGGTCTATGTGTGTGGTCCTTTGTGGGTGCAGTGAATGATGTGTGGGAGTCACTGACTGTTGCTTTTTGTGTCTATATGTGATTGCCTAACTTCCAGTGTCAATGTGTAACTACATCTCTCACATACTGTATTTGTCTGTTTGAGAATTAAGTGGTTGTCAATGTACATATGGTAATTGCTATATTGCCTCAGGATGCCCACGTCCACCAAGCTGGATGCAGAGATAGCAGGAAAGTGCCCGTCCATGGTTGCAGGTCATAAAGTGTACTTGGAAAGAATAGTAGTAGAGGGTGTTTGTAAATGGATGAGGGAAGGGTGCTTACTTGGTGTAATCTACAGCTAACTAATCCAGAGATGCTGTCCAGTGCACAAACAAGATGCTCTCTCAGCAGCAATAGTCATGGGTGGTATAATAAAGTAAGGTAGACCTAAATAGTCCTAACTAAATGCATAAATTATACTTGCTGTGTAAACTAGTTACCCTATGAGTAACATGGGACTGAAGTAAAGTTCTCAGGTAAGCACACAATGAGCTTTTCACAAGCAATTCCCAGATCACATAGGTGAAATCAGCCCTCTCCTGCCAAAACAGTGCAGACTTTGACCCTCTTAATGTAAAATGCCTGGTTTGGAGCCCAGTTGTTAAGGAATCACAAACAGATGCCTAATGCTAACTAAGAAACATTAGATATAATGCACTTCAATCCAGAACAGCAGCCCTTACAGCAGTTTGAAAAATGCAACTTTAAGCTTTAAAGACATGTAAAAAATAAAAATAACACAGTAGACTTTCACAGTATAATGAAAATAAGCAATGTTTCCAGATGTTTGCATCTGTACAGGGGACTGGTAAAGTGAGCAGCTCCATGCAAATGTGCAGAATCAACACTGAAAGTGCAGAGAACTGACTACTGAGCCATCTGGCAAATAAAATGACTACACTTAGAGCCTTTTTATGTGCTTACCAACTCAGATAGACCTGATAAACATGTACTGCCACTAGGTGAATAATCCCAGTCCTCTTAATGTGAAGTCACAGTAAAAGTGTGTCTGGAGTGAAATGTTACTACAAACAAACTTAAATTTAAGGAAGGGCAATAAATAATTCAAGATAACAGCAGTATACTTTAAACATCTTATAAAAGTGTGATTATACAAAAGAAGTACTTATCTTTGTAGAAATGACCCAAGCCATTCAATTGTACAGAATTTATAAGGGCACTAAAAACAAGATAAGCTGATTAATAAGCCCTCCAGTGAATAAAAAGACTACCTGCAGGAGTCTTTAGTGTGTTTCCCTAACCTATACAGACCAGGCTACTACCTACTGCCACTAGATGTAAAATACTCCGTCCTCTTTATTTAAGAAGTACAGAAAAGAGCTTTACTAGAGTATAAAAATACACTAGCTTATCCAACAGCTAGCTAGGTAATGAAGCAAGTAAATCAGTAGAGCAAACAATGTGAGGTAAAGTGCGCTGTTTTTTCAAAATAAGTACAAGGAAATTAAATAAATAATTCAAGATATAAACAGCAGTGTAGAAAGGGAGGAGCTTACAAAGCTCAATTTATAGTAAAGGTGGACAGCTTAAAAATCACCAAGTTTAAAAAGCAAATCAAGGAATGAGAGAGAGGATGGAAAAATAACCAGCAGGGAATCAAGAACAGTGCAAGTAATTTTTCAGGCCTTGAGTCTTATCAGAATACCATGCTCTTACCTATTATGGTAATCTTAATTAAGTTATAATCCACTGATGTTTCTGTAGGACGATTAAACTTACATGCAGAGAGGCAGTTCAGAATACTAAAAAGAGCCACACTTCATGTTGTGAATGATGTGGAAGACAGGGCGTACACTTTTTATGAGGTATTGCTGTCCTGGATGCATGATTGCTGTAGGTATTACAGCCCTAGATGTAGAATGATTGTCATATTGTATAGGCATATACCACTGGCATGTCACATATTCTATTGACATTTTGTCACTATAGTACATGTGTGGTACATGTAAAAATGTATGGTATGTCATGCATACTCAGTCCTGTCTGCTATTATTAGAGCAGTCTCTATAATTGAGACTGGTGGTGCTATACTGTATGATCTCAGCTACTAGTTACTACTTCATACTTGTATAAATCATTCCTACAAGCACACTGTGTACTGTTGATTTCTATCTACTGCAGTGTGTGTATCTTTCTTTCTCTATATATAAATACATATTGTATATAATATATGCATACATATATATGGTATACATACATCTGGTCAAAAATTAATTTCTTAGACCTGAAAAAAAGGCAGTATGTGTGAGTGAAAATCAGCTGATTGCACATATTGGCTTTTATGTTATGTGAGATTTTGGTACAGCAGCAATTGGAGAATTTGTTCTTTTCCCGCTATAGTGAAATCTCAGAGATGGTATGTTTAAGTGGAAGGGTGTTGGTGTTTTGAACTGGTGTAAATTTACTACAGACATCCAGGCAGCAAGGTGTGTTTTGAAGTCCTGCTCTGTCCTATGCCAGACGTGTAGTATTTGCTGATGTTCCACAAATGTCTCATAGAGTTTCCGGCTTTCTGTGCTTTTAACGCTTGGCTATCTTTACTGCATACTGCTGATTCTGTTTATTCTTTTTAGCTGTATATCATTGCCCTGTCACTTATGATTCATATTCTTGGCTGATTTGACATCACTGTTAATTCTGATTGCTGTTGTATGCAGGCTTCATGTTCATTATTGTTATAGCCAAATCTTTACCTCTTTCAGACCATTATTTTGTGTAACTGCCAGCTCACAGAGGGCTTATACTATTGGTGTATAATACTGACCTGTGGCAAATGTGCACCTGCATGCATTTAGCAGGGGACATCAGTATGGAACATGCGTGGTAGTTTGAGGTGCCTGTCATTTTGTTATCAAAGTGCATGGTATTTTATTTTATTTTGTGTTTGTTTATGAGGGTAGTGCACTGATGAGATTTGACAATTTGCTTGCTCAAGTCCAGATTCAGAATTAGATGCCCACATTTTTTGAAGTTCTGTAACTATGTCTGGTTTTCTTCCATACACAGATGTGCAGTTACTTCATAGCAGTACTCAGTTATACAAGTGTCAGTCACCATATGCTTCTATATTATCTATTGCCCATCAGTTTCAGTTGCTGTTGTTGAAGACCTTTTATGTACCTTGCAGTTATCCTTGGTTAGTGCAGCCCTTTGCCACTGCTCTATCTCCGTTGTTTTGTTCCCATTCCCGTCATATTGGCATATGTATTGATGTATTTACAGGTGACTTATATTCTGAAGGGCAGTAGTGTGCAATGTCAGTACATAGCATGCTGCATGTCATACAATACAGTCTTTATCTTGCTAATCTGCTGTACTTGTTTTATATTTTAGACTTCATTTTACTGCTTTACTTCCATACTTCCAAGCAATGAGTTGCATAGTTGCTATGGTTGCTGGATTCTCTTGTTTCTTTTATTCATGTACTGTTGGTATCGTCATTCTATTTTCAGGTTGCATGTATATGTATCATAATTCTGCAAAAGTTCTTCTCTTTAAGAACACCAAGTATTATATTTAGCCTTTTCTTCACCTCTCTTCTTCTGCAAACAATACATACAGAATTTCTGTTTCACTTATATGCACACTCTCTTCGCTGGAGTTTGGAAAGGTAGGGACCTCAGAAATATACACACTGCTCCAAATGTGCACTAACCAAAATATTACAGAGCAGATAGAATCCTACTTCATGCAGATAAGCATTTCTCCATTCATTCTAGAGGTTAACTAGTCTGCTTACTGCTTTGTTTCAGGCCATGTAATGTAGTTGCCCAAAGGTGCCTTTACAGTCCTGTTATCTCATATCTGTTGTGTTATTTTTCCTTGGATTTTGTTTTTGAAGCTCAATCTTACACTTATGTAACATACGACACCCCCTGAACCAAATATGGAACTGTGTATTATTTGCAAAAACACCTATTTCTTTCTCCAGTTAATTGTTGGCGTCCCTTGTCACTGGGCTATCCCCACCGATAAAACACTTGACAACTCTCATGACTTTGCAACCTGCTGTAATACAATATGACAAGCACATCAATGTACACCACCTTTATTAACACCAACTAACACAGATCAAATATTACAATACCATAATATACCTGGGATGCATGATAGGCTACTCACCTTCCTCTCTGACACTTTATTAATCACTTCAACCATATATCTTTACAGAGACTGACTAGGCAGCATGTTAAACCACTCACCGCAAACTTATTAGCAGGGTCACACTGTTCATGAACGCAGCTTAAGTCCATCAGGCAATGTAATACCTCTCATCTGAACCAATGAATGTGCCGACTGAGAAACAAAAGGGCAGGGGAGAAAGGCCTGTAAAGTGAACATTTACTAGGGGCATTCTTCCACTCCATCTCATAGCTAACTTTAATGGGAAGGAGGGTGGGTAACTCAAACTGTAAAGCCAGTGTGGTCTCCCCTCCCCTTAATCTGCCTGCATATAATCACCCTGTCCTACTCCACCTCTCTCATGACCCCACTCAACTTCCCCCTTCACCTAACCTTCCAACCTTAGACACCTAATCATTCAGCCCAGCAACAAATTAATTTGCCAAGCAAGATAAATGTACAGATACATTAAGGAGGAATATTTCACAAATGAGACAGTACAGCACAACATGCAAGTTGAATATTTTTGCCATGGCTTGTATTTACAATTATTTTCTATATTCTGTGTTACAGCATCTGCCATGTCATTTAGTTAGTTAGGATCAAATTTAATGATATAGGCTAAATTATGTGAAGGTAGAGCCAACCTTGGCAGCTTAACTAGCCCTTAGTATACATCTGATGAGACTGGGAAAAAACAGGATAGTCTGACAGTGTGCTGTTTACAATCAATTTGCCCATACAGATTTGTCTTATTTATTTAGCTGTTTATATAGTTTTCTTTCCATAGTTACGATTTGACTTAAATTGAGCGTAAGTGTAGCAGATGTAGATTAAGGCTGTTTAACTATTCTGTCATTCCAGGTCCAGATGTTTGTCACATGCTTTTTTCAGGTAGATATCATCATATAATATACCAGGAATGTGTAGTTTTACAACAGTTTGATTACAGGAAGATAGCTAATACTGCTGATGCATAATTAAATATTCAGTTACCTACTTAATCCAATTCAGGGTTACTTGGAAGACAGAACCAAGACTGCGATCACTCTGTCCATGTTAGAGGAACTAACAATGAGTGGTCATCAGAATATCAAAGGATGTAGACACAGGGTCACCCTCATGCAGGGCAGATAAGGAGGCTGCCTAACCTACCTCAGTAGTGGCTCCCAAGTAATATTGTGAGAAAATAACAAGAGCACCACATTGTCTGAACATAAAGACTGTTGAGTAATACCTTGCATCATAGCTGGAGTAGGGTATGTATAGAAGCAAGCTTGTGTCAAATGCACAGCACATTAAAATTCAGCTTTCAGTAGATCATGTGGCAGGGTAGCTGAAAGAAATACAGAAAAGGGTAGGGAACCACAACCAGAAAATGTTGATTTTTTCCTGTATGATCTGATAGATCGCAGACAGCAGGGAGACAAATAAACACAAAAATTTTGTGTTGAGTTTTACATATTATCAGCTTTACAGATAACTATCTGCAAAGTGGTCTAACAATATTATTGAAACTATAGTATGATACACCACATTTTGTGACAATGAGCCTGACTACTGTTTGACTGCCGGAAGGATTTCACTTGCATAAGTTCCAATTACCTGTAAAGTAGATGCTCGTAGAACACACTGTCTTACTGGAATTGGGGTAGTAGTGCCCTAATACCCTCATTGTTTTACTGGCATTGGGGTAGGAGTGTCCTAATACCCTCTCCATAGCTTTCAACCAGTCAGGGACAAATCACAGCAGAATCACAAGAAATAATCAGGAACAATATGGGAGATGTTTAAAATATTAGTGCTATTAACTAAAGACATAGATAGAATATGATAATGTGAATTAATATGCATTTTCTGAATAAGAGAAGTCCAAAAATCTAATTATTGTCATTATTTATTAAATGTAATTCACCACTTTTTCTCCAAAAGTCAGTAGTTTTTGGAAGGATTAAGAGGGACAAAGTTAAAATTTGAGTCAAAATCAGGGATGCAACTAATAATTTGGGACAGTTGAGAGGTATGACCCTCTCTCTAGCATTCTCTCAGAGCTTCAAAATCCTCCCTTTGTAGGTGTGTGGCTGTGAAGGACCATTCAGTTGCCAGATCAGGATAGTCCTTCCCAGCCATAGACTAGGGCCCAGAATGAAGAGCAGATGGAAAAATCAAGCTTTGAAAACACCTACTGTTCCAAACTAAAGACAATGCACTCACAAAAGCTGCTAAAAAAAACAAACAGACAAAAAAAACCCAAAAACTAGCAGAATCAGCAAAAACAACATAAAAAAATATATACATCCAAGTAAAGGAGGGTGGTGGGAGGGTGCTGCCAGTAAGGCATTGTGTTCAATGAACATCTATTGTTACAGGTTCATAGGTTCATTGGAATATCACAGGCTAACAAATATCAGAGCTTTCATAAGCCTAGCCATGCCTCCAACCAAACGTAGTTGTGTCCCCATGTAACAAGGGCATTTGTTTGGAGGGGCACGTTAGTTATGAGGTTGCTACAGGTTTAGTGGTGGGGTATGTTTGTTAGAAAATATTTACTGTTGGCCTCTATTTATCAGAGACATAGTATGAAACTGGGGGGACATTTTCAATTTCTTATCCAATATTCAAGGTTATGTTTGCATATGATCAGGGTTGTACTCTTCTTCACATGAAGAAGCATATTTCAGAGCATGAGGATGTTTTGAGACCCATATCTGTCTCACCAGCATGCTCTATTTATGTTGCAAGCAAAGTTTAATTTCTTGGATCTAGTGTTTTTAGAGCTATTCATTTTGCGGATGTAATAAAGGTCTATTAGGGCTGGATCTGAGGCTACCTTAAATGTAGGCATAGACTGCATCTCAGTAACCTGTAGGAGACTGAGTACAGAGATAAGGCTTTAATGTGATCTGTACAGGACAATGTGTTAATACAGTGGATTATCTTGTTGAGAAATCTCTGTGGGCATTTTAATTGTTGCATATCCCTGGTCAGGTACATGCTGAAGGGGACATTATACTCAATGATGGATCTAATAAGACCCGAGTAAAGTGGTACTATAACTTCCTTGGACCTGGAAGTCATACCATTACTTAAAAGTTGGGTGGCGTAAAATGATTTTCTTACTGCCTTGGCTAAGTGTTGGTCGGTATTCATAATCTCAGCCTATAGGATAATAGGATCATAAGATCATAGGAGGTTACTAGATTAATGGCCTGGACCCTTTACAAGCCTAACCAAGAGTTTATCCCCCCAAAAAAACCTCAGTCAAAACCTGTTGCCCTGTCAGTGAGGGACACAGGTGTTAAACTTGTGGATATGGAGCATGTCTACTATGGCAGGGTCCGATATTGTCTTGTAGGTGAGATACAGAGCACCTCTGAACAATCTGTATGATACTGAGTAGAGTGAAAGTGATTTGAGCCTGTCCGCATAAGACAGGAGTTGGAGGTCATGGATTCTCTTTGTGAGATATTTCTGTGGCCTTTCCAGTTGGTGCAGGTGTTTGGACAGGTACATACCAAATGGGGTGTTATACTCAATTATTGGCCTAATAAGGGAGGAGTACAGAGAGATAATGACCTCCTTTTTCTGGATGCAATCCATTTACTTATGAGATGAACCAAGTAAAATGTTTTTCCGACCACTGCCGCTACATGATGGTCGAATGTGAGATTGTTGTCAACCTGAATACCCAGGTCTCTCACCACAGGTTGTGTTCTTAGTGGGTTGACATTGATGTGGTAATCATTAGGGGCTGTGTTTTTGCCGAATGGTATGATAATACATTTTTTTGCGATTAACTTAAGGCCATGACTTTGGCACGAATCATTTGTTGCTGAGAGACCCTCTTGCAGTAGGTTAACATAATTTGGGGAGTCAATGACAGCACCCAACTTACAGTCATCCACAGACTTGGTCAGCCACAGGACTTTTGTCTTTGCCTGGACCTCTGAGAAGTAGATGCCAAACAGTAGGGGGAACACCACTAGTGACAGTTCTGCTGTCGTAGGTGAAGGCACCTATTTTGACCTTGTGGATCCTATCGGTGAGCCAGTTGGCCACCCACTTTGAGATAGGGATTTATGCCAAGTTGTGTTAGCTTTTTGATGATGCCTGAGTGGAAGATTGTGTCAAAGGCCTTGGCCAAGTCAAGGTAAGCTGTATGTACAGACTTCCCTCATCCAGGGCCTTGGTGACAGTATAAAAGAAGTCAACCAGGTTTAACAGGCAAAATCTGCCCTGACAAATCCAAACTGCCCCATCCCAAGGTTGTAATAGTGAAGAAAATAGTGCATTCTGACAGCAGTTGCTGAATCTACTAGATAAAGCAGGACAGCATGAATTGGCATTGGTAGTGGTTGACTTGAATGCACATATTAGGAAAGACAGAAGAGGGTATGAAGAATGCCGGGTCTATATTATATTGTCAACAGCTGAAAATGTCGATTGTGAATTGTTCAACACCAAAATGTCGAACTACAAAAATAGCAAACGGGCAAATCACCAATTTCTTTCCAATGTTGGCCATACACCAACGACACACATAAACAAATATATTTAGGTGGGGGGTTTGCCCCCCATACACCCAACATGAGGGGCTGTGCCCCCCTAACTAAATATTCTAACTCCAAAACTGTACTACATTTAGGGAAAGGGCAGGTGTCAGAGAACGGCCAAATAATTTATTTCCGTTGGAAAGAAATCGTTGAGTTGGCAGTTTGTTATTTTTGTAGTTCGACATTTTGGTGTTGAACAATTCAGTCGACATTTTCAGCTGTTGACAATGTAATATAGACCCAGAATGCCTTGGTCTACATGGGTGTGGAAACAGGAATAAAGGAGAAGCCATTCTAGACTTCTGTCTGGCAAATGGCTTCATGGTGGCCAAAACATGGTTCAGCAAAATAGACAATCACAAGGTCACATACATAAGTAGACTACATGCAACTCAGGTAGACTTCTTCCTAGTAAAGAAAGGGTAGTAGGGTGGAATTAGCATTTGCAAAGTCATTCAGAGTGAAAAGGTCAGCCCACAGCAAAAAACACTGGTTGTCACAATCAGCAGCAAGCAGCAGTCAGAGAAGGTTTTAAGATCAACAGAGACCAGGCTGAAGAACAACAGTTCGAGGAATTACTCATGGCTGTAACACCTCAAGAACAAGAGGAAATAGGTAGAATTCAAGAAGAATGGCAGCTCCTCAAAACAGCATCTGTGAGGACTACAGAACAGGTATGCAGTCAAACCAAGTATGGAAAAACTATATAAAGTAAGCTGGTGGTGGAATGCAGAAGTCCTGGAAGTCATCAAAGTAAAGAAGTAGTGCAAGAAAATAGTGGTAAATAGAAACAACAGCAGACTGGGCTAGGAAGGAATAATGGTAGGCCAACAAAGAGGATAAGAGAGGAATTGCAATAGAAAAAAACAAGTAATCAGAGGCACTCTACCAACTACTGGAAAGTGACTCAGTAGATAGTACAAAGAAACTACATCAGGTTGCAAGGCAAAAACAAAAACATAATGAAGATAGTCAGAAACCCTTCTTAAGGGATGCCAATAGCAACCTACTCACCAGTCCGCAGGACTTCAAAGACAAATGAAAGAAGTACTTCCACTAACTTCTGAGTGAAGAAAACACCACACATGCTGTACTGATCTAGACACAGACTATGATTAAAGAAGAGGAGGATCCCATCACAGAAGAAGTAACAACAGCATTAAAGAAAACAAGGTCAGGCAAAGCAGCAGGCTCAAATGAGGTCACAGCAGATATGATAAAGATGTTGGGTAAGACAGGAGAGAAATGCATTCTGAGAATAATCAACAATATGGAGAGAGAGAGAAAGGTATATGCCAGATTACTGGAGAATACACATGTTAGTTCTAGTCTTCCAGAACAAAGGAGGCATTCATGACTGTGGACAGTGCACAAGTATCAGACACCTGTCAGACTGCATGAAGGTTCTGGAGAAGGTGACTGAGTAACAAATACACAGAGTAGTAGAAAGTAAGATAGGTGAGGAACAGTTTGGATTCAGATCAGGAAGCAACACATCTAAGCGGACATTTGCAGTGAGACAACTTCTTCAGAAGAAGTTAGAAATGAGGAAAAAGTTCAACTGAGCATTCCTGGACATGGAAAAAACAAATGACATGGTCCAAAGAAAGCAGATTTGGTCAGTCTTGTCGTAGTTTGAAGTCACTGAAGTATTGGTAGAATTAGTAAAAGTTGCTCCAATTGCAGAAAGGAAGAAAAAAAGAGATTATGGTGGTTCAACACATGAGCAGAAAAGCAGAAGACAATATTGTGAAGAAGATTTGGGATAGATGGGAAGAAGGCAAGAGGAAATGAAGGTATCCAGCACAGAGGTGGATGGATTGTGAGAGAGCAGACCTGCAACAGTCAGGCATGAGTGTGGAAGATGGTAGGAGAGTGTCATCGAATAGAGAGAGATGGAGACACTTAACATGACACCCCAACCCCATATAGAAAATAGGAAAAGGGGGTTGATGATGATTGGCTATGTGTCGGTCAGAGGCCAGATTACTGTCTACATATGTAGCCAGATCCCATACTACCAGGTCAACTCTTGGGTGTCTTATTGATGGAGTAATTAACCTGGGTGAACATTTTCCCAGAAGGCACTATAATGCACTTCTTGGCATTGAGTTTTAATCTGTGGCTTTGGCACCAGTCATTTGTTTGTGTTAGACCCTCTTACAGGATGTAAGTGTCAAAGGGAGAATCTATGAAAGCTCCCAAATTGCAGCCATCTGCAAACATGGTGAGCCAGAGGCCCTTGACATTAGCCATGACCTTTGAGAAGTAAATGACAAAAAGGAGTGGTCCCAGCAATGATCACTGAGATACAAAACTAAATACTGGTCTCTTGGTGGAGGTGGTCTCACATATCTTGAATTCTTGGGTCTTATCTGTCAGCCAGATGGCAATCCAGTGAGTTATGCAGGGATTTATACTTAGTTTGTCAACAATGCCTGAGTGGGGTATTGTATTGAACAGCTTAGCCAGAACTAGGTAGTCAGTATGCATCGATCTCTCCTCATCCACTGCCTTCGTGACCCTCTCAGAGAAGTCTACTAGGTTATGTATGCATAACCTTACTTTGAGAAAACCAAACTGGGATGGGTCCAGTGTCTGTAGGTTGCCAACGTCTTTGTTGATCATTTCCCTGATAATTTGTTCCATGGCTTTGTGGGTCAGTAGTTTCTGGAGTTGTTTGATGGTCCACCATTGTGAAAAGGGATAACTGCACATGGTATGCAGCCTGTTTTGAGGTTGTAGTTAAAATGTGACTCAAGTGTTCGAGATAGCTCATGTTTAAGCTGTTTAGGAGGCAACCTGGTATACTGTCTGGCCCCAATGAGGCTGTGTTTTTGGTATTAGTGAGTGCAGTCATGACCTGCTCCCTCCTAATAGTTGGGAGTGTATGCTACTATGGATTTCACGTGGGGTGTGGTATGAAGTTAGAGTTGAATTTGCCAGCCAGAATATTTGCTATGTCACTCTGCTCAGTGAAGGTGGTACCACCACTAGTTCAGCACTCTGCAGTGTGTTACCTTTAAGGTTTCTAACATTACTGAAAAAGATCTTGTGGTTGTTTTAAGTCTGAAAGACCATCTTAACTGTAACTGGCCTTATTGTCTTTAGTTTTCTTAATTTCCTGTTTAGTTTAATAATTGAGCTTTTGTCATTAAGAGAGCTGCTTTTTCTGATTTTGGCCATGACTTTTTTCCTTTTATTGTATAAATGTTGAGGCTAGGATTCCAATGGTGTGGTCTGTTTTTGGATTCTTTGAGCTTACTTCTAGTATGTACAACAGCCTCTATGCAGCCTTTTACATGGCTGTACAGGGTTTCTGTGAACAATTCTGCATAGGTTGCTGTGAACTCGGGATTTGGAGGAGCATTGAATTTTGTCAGACTGTCACTTAATAGGATGTAGTTTGCTTTAGAATATTTCCTAAATGTTACAGGTTTTGCTGGGTTTTCCAAGTTGATTTTTATTTTGAAGGAGACAGCTTTGTCATCTAACTTCACCAGTGCAGACATGATACTGGAGAGGAATGGGTGCAATGTTCTTCCACATTGGTGAGTACTAGGTCCGGTATGTTTGAACCTATGGTTGAAGTGTTTAGTATCTGGTCAAGTGTTTTAGTGTTATCAAAGACCAGGAAATGTTGTGTCTGCAAGACAGAGGCAGTCTATGCTTCCCTGTCTATAGATGGGTAGTTGAAGTCTCCCATGAATAGGGTATTTGGTTGAATGTTGAATACCTCCTGCAGGCCTAAGTACAAGTTATGGAATTCTTGCAGCATAAATGCTGACCTATAGCTTCCTAGGATATGGTAAGGGACTTTATGATGATTTGCATGTGGATGAATTGCAGGTCATCATCCTGTTTAACGAATCTAGAGGTATACTTGTTGCTAATGTACATTGAGGCACCTAAGTTCTTGTCCGTGTAGCTGATGGTCTAAATATGTGGAAGTTACTGAAGCCCTGCATTGCCAAAATAGTTTTTGTGGCCTTAAACCATATCTTGGTAACAGCACATACGTCTATGTTCTCCAGATTGAGGAGAACTTGTAGAGTGTGGATTTCTTAATAAGACTTCTAGCATTGACCAGTAACACCTTTTGGTTCATTGGAGTTTTATTTGCTAAGTTAGTAGTTTTGTCAATTTGGCATTGCCTAAAAAGGATCTAAGTGGGTGGATAAGTTTTAGCCAATATCTTGAAGCCCAGGGCGACAGATGCAAACCATTCTTGTCCAAGCAATGTGGTCTGTTAACCTTGTCCTCCCATGATGACAAATATTGAATCCCCCTGGAATGACATGAGAAACTGAGCTAATTGTTAGTTAAAGTTAATAATTTCTTGTTCATACTGTGGCATCATCCTTGGTGAAGGTAGAATGCTGCTCAATGCAAGGCACATACCTGTCTGAGACACATATTTAAAGAGTTACATAATGTCTCTCTTCATATAATCTTGTGAGGTACATCTCAGAGCATTTACACTCACATGGACTATGACAGAGTCTTACTGGTATCTGTGGTGCACTGAAAGTGTGTGTACAACCTGGCAGATCATGGCTCTAGATAAGCAACTGACTAGATAAGTCTGGAGAGACAAGTATCTGTGTATCATACAATGGAGTCCCCTATGATAAGACTTTTGGGTAAAACATTTGGTTGCCTTATGAGTTTTGTTCTTGGGGGTCCATTGGGTGCATGTGCACAACTGGTATTTGCTGTTTGCTTTAGAGATTACTGAGGATAGACATTTCCATTTGTAGGGTTAGGAGGTCTTGAGGTGTGGAGAAATTGCCTTTTGTGCTTAAGCATAAGATGGATTATATGTGTGGTGGACACTATGTGTGTTGGATGTAGTGTGTGTGTTCCTGACAACCTTGTTTATAAGTAAGAATTTTGCCTCCAAGCAAATTGTGTATGTATATCACTTGCATATTGTGTTAGATTCCTTAAAGAATAAATGGTCATCTATGAACATGAGACAATTGCTATGTCTCTACCATGCTGGCTACAGAGACATCTGTAAATTGCATATCCATGTCGTCTGGACCTGTATTAAGGTAGGCAATTATTGTTTTGTGGACTGGGTTGTACAGAGGTCTCCTAGGGTGGTCTCTAGGGTTAGGGACTAGAGTTAGATATTGCTAAGATATGGTAGTAGTGCTTTTAGATGTGCATGCTAGCTGCTCTAACGTTAATTCAACACAATGCTTCACTATGTTGCAGGTTACAGTCTTAATACTACTTATATAGCTAAACTTCACTGTCCAAGCATTTGTATCTTTATGGGGCACTGCCATCTCCTGCTGTGTGGTGAGCAGTTCTGCACTAATGTGCCTAGTTTATAGCAATGGAAAAGAAACTGAAATCTAAATCCTGAGACCTTTGGCCAATAAACTTTACATTAATATAAAATATACATATTATAATATACATTGAGCTTTTCTGGAGTATTTCCCCAACTCAGTAAGACTGGGCAAATACTTTCTGCCACAAAATGTTTGATCTGATCACCTCAATGCAAAAACACAGCAAAAAGGAGCCCTTTGAGTGCAATGCAACAACAAAACAACTTGTTCTCTGGCTAGTTCACCCTACAAGGCAATTTAAATGCAAACACTTAGAGAAGACAAATGATTTTTTCAGCAAAAGTACTTTAAATGCTTTATAAATGCAGTAAATCAGTTACAATCAGTTCACTGATGAAGTGCAAAATGAGTAAATTGAATACAATAACTTATCGTTTCCTAGATGATGCTAGATACAATAGAAACCATTCTCAGTCACAGACAAGGACATCAAACTTTGTTGAGCTCTCTGGAATAAGCACAGAGCAACCCAAATGTGCCTAATTTATAGCAACAGAAAAGCACTGAAATCTAACTCCTGAGCTCTTTGGCCAATAAATGACTATGCTATAGATTTTTTTGAGGTTTTCCCAACTGAGAAAGACAATGCAAACGGCTACTGCCACAAGATGATTGATCTGCTCCTCTCAATATAAAAATATAGCAAAAAGAAACCCTCAATTGCAGTGCAACAACAAAACAATGCATTTATTGGTGATTTATATGCGAACAGTTTAGAAACCAACACTTAGAGAAGATAAGTGATTTTTTTCACCAAAATTACTTTAACAGTAGTAAAACAGTAGCAGTAAGTTAAATAATGAAATGCAGGTGCAGTAAATCAAATAGAGTAAAGGTGATTTCAAAGCACATTGGCAACAGATAGACCAAGGAAAAGCAAATACACTTTATATTGATAAAATGCAACAAACGATTTGAAAATATGGCACCAGTCTTAACAAACAATATAATGTCTCTCAGCTCCTTCTCTTAACAGGAGCAAAATAGAGTACCATTTCTAAGCTGATTCCTGAAAAGCAGATTCCAAGCTCTTGATTAATTGGTAGTCTAATCCCAGATGTTACAGATTTCAAACGTAAACTGTAAAGAAGGGACTACAACTCTTAATACTGTACTGTGCATTCCTGAGTGTGGTGATATAAAACATAGGATACACAGGCTTAAAGTGTCTGAAGGGAAGACCTTCCTAGTTGATTTTTCAGTGCTCAGACGGCAGTTATGGAAAAAGGAGTGGTGGTCTAATAAGGATGAAAATTTAGCATGATTGTATAGGAAATTATGACGATGTATAAACAAATGTGTATATTTATATATTTGTACATATGTAAATATTTATAAATATGTAAACATTTTGTAAATAAAAGTTATTTTTTGTGTATAAATGAAGGACCCCTCCTCTATTTGATAGGTGCCATGGAATCTTTTACAACTAAGCTGCCTCCAACTCACACAGATTGGACCTCAGTTTTTCATCTCTCATGTAAAGAATAATCCACTTCAGAGTGCAGCACCCCAACTTATGTTGCATTGCAGTGTCAGCAATAAATCTACCACTTGTAGGAATAGAAACCACAGCTTTTTGCAGGCAAATGTACTATTTTTTGTGCCACTGACATTCCCATTCCAGACTATCCAATTTCCAGTCCCACATCTGCACCAGTCTAGGTAACTATACCTACAATTCTATGAAACAGTAAAATCACTCTTTTCTTACCCTCTTCCCCTTTGGGTTTATGGTTAACAAAAATTGGAGGGAACAGTCTGGATCTGAACTTTGTGGTCTCTTTCACCTTAAGATTAATTTCTTGTAAAGATACATCTTAGCGATTCTCCCTCTGTACACTTTACAGTTCTTTTCCTCTTAACTTTGTGGTTGCTTATCACTGAGTACTGCAATTTTTTTTAGTGTGGGTTTATGCTGACTGTGACCCTTGTTCAAGGTGGCAATGCAAGCTTTCTGTTTTCCAACTTCATTGTGGTAGGTCTTGATGTCTGCCACTGCCAAGGCCATCTTCTTAAACAAAACAAAGCAAAACAACCAATCTGTCCTCAGGTAAAACTGTTTTGTAAACCTCTAGGAGATTCCAAACCAGTTACAAAGGCTGGTGTTTCACTGTCATGAATATTAACTAAAAATACATCTTGCTGTGCCAGTACAAACCTCTCAAGCTGCCATCTTCATTACAGGCAAGCCACACACATATCAAGTTCCTTTAATTAATGTTCAAGCTTAGGTGACAATAACACCACACAATTCTAAAGGCAGGAAAATGTCAACCACTAACATTTCATACTCCTCTTAATTAATAATTGTACCTGAAATAATCTTGCGAACTAGTAGCACATTAGCTACATATAAGCATTGAAATTCAGTAATCACTTTAATGTGAAGAATTCAGAGCTTGAATAATTACCAGGGATTTGCAGTGATTCATGAATGCAATATAAAGTTCACCCCACTTTTTATTTAGTGTTTTAGCACTGATGCAATACACATTTATAATGATATAAAGTCTATTTGATCTGACATCTTCAGTGTTTTGTATGTTCACTTCTGAAAAAGTCTTGTCTCCTGGTTTCTGTTTGTCTGCAAATACAACCCTTTTTGTAATGTAGTATCAGTTGTTCGCTGTGAAGACTGTATATTGAAAATATTCATTACAGTAGATTGCAAACCATTAAAACCACATTGAATAACTTCTAATAAAAATCTCCCTTAGAACTGAGATATGACCCTTAAGACTTCAGTTATATGCATTTGGAATACTGTTTGGAAAAGGAAAACATAGTTGTGAACATTTATCAAGACATCATTTAATTTGTCAGGAAAAATTGAGGAAGATGCAACAGTGGTGGATTATTATGTGCCCATGACTGCTGCATGCCCTATTCCTGGGTCACTAAGTTTAAGAGATATTCACTGTTTAGTAAAATGTAGAAGAGTACAGTAACAGTAGTACTTGACATAAAATAAGCAGAGATTTAAATGAAGAGACATTAAAGTTATCTGAGAAATCCAAAGATAGGATACTTTTAGAGAATATAGTTTGTTTCTAGACTAATAATTCCAAATAAGAATGCATGCAGATAAAAATGTGAGCCATACTTAATTCAGTGAAAACAAGTCAGTGCTTAGTGAGAAAAAAATATTTCTAAGTAGCAATAAAGCATTATAGAAAATGCAGAAAGAATTCACACTGCCAGACAAATACATAATCAAACATAAATATTCCCATACCAATGTCTGAACTTTTATAGGAAACCTGGACTGGTTTGAGCAATGCTTTTCATCAGGCAGTTTATTAGGTGCAATTGGTAATTATTAAAATTCCACATTGTAGATCCAGTGTTTTCTATAGCTTCACATGCAGTAGTAATTCTAGCTCTTGATTAAATGTTTTCAGCATTTGCCATACAAGATACAATGAGCGTCGATAATGGATCACTCCCTAATGGCCAAAAATTCAAGAAATTCTTTGAGTTGCAATTATTATATTATGCAAAATTTGAACTAACACAGTCATTTTGATAAGTTAATCAGTTTGTAGCCATCATATACTCCCTGTGCGTTTCATCTCTGCCTATTATCTTCTCTGGTTTATAAAAAACAACTTCAGATTGGCTACAAACTGTGGGTTAGTTGAACACTTTCCAAAATATATATATATATATATATATATATATATATATATATATATATATATATATATATATATATATATATATATATATATATATATATATACACATATATATATATATATATATATATATATATATATATATATATATAATGTGTGTATATATATATATATATATATATATATATATATATATATATATATATATATATATATAATGTATATATATACATATATACATATATATATATATATATATATGTATATATGTATATATATATATATATATATATATATATATATATATATATATATATAAATCCAAGATGAATGGAATCCATTAAAAGCAGTAACTGGACAGGATGCTGAGGACATACAGGCCTTTAGGATCAAGTTTCTTTGTAAAAAGTATCATATTGTGATAACAAATGAAGAAGTCAGGTGAAGATAGTATAGGCAAAGAGGCAAAGGATGTTTTATTGTCAGAAGGAAGGCCAAATAATTTTCTTTTATACTGGCAATGGACTGTGGAGCTGAACTTTGAGAAGCAACGTAAGCATGACATGTTATTTACTCTAGATCTGTACTATTTAAAAAAATTAATGGCTTGATGATCAATGTATTGAATGGGAGACATTCTGTCACCAAAGATTTTTTCACTTTTTAAAGCCTGATGTGACAGTGGTGATAGTTAAGAAAATGATCAAGATCTTAACCAGAAAAGATAATAGACAGAGATGAAATTCCCAAGGAGTCTAAGATGGCCACAAATAGATTAGCTTATCAGAGTGACTTTGTTAGTTCATCTTTTACATCAAATAAATATGTTATGTTATTTCACAGTAATATAAATACATTCATTAATGAAAAAGTGCTACGACTAACACAGGTATTTTTACAGGTGTAACAGAATTTTCACATTTGTCATGAAAATGTATTCATACAACAGGGCAATTAATAATCTGTACATGATATAATTTAATATTTTGCTGATTAGAATACTACTATAAATGTGTTTTGCAAAACTGTACATTGAATTTTTTAATGTATTGTAAAATTCCAAGAATGTAATGAAAGAGCGGTATGCCTGTTCTATGAATGATATATTGAATTTCTGTAGTGAGAATTAAAAATGTTATTTCTATAAAGAAAGATTAATTAGTGTTCTAATATAGTGTATCATATGTCTGATACTTGCACTAGATAGATAAGGTGTCACATTTATTTAAAAGATTTTAAAATGCTTAACTTGTGGCTGAGACCAGGATTCAGAAAAAAGTGTAATGCAGCTGCAAAGAAAAAGTAGCATGGTCAGACCGGTCTGACAGTAGTAGTGCCTATGCATATCTGCTGAGGCTAGGGTAGTGTAAGCTGTTAATTCACAAAGGTAGCATGAATGGTACAAAGAAGCAGACTGCACTATATCTTTTGAGGGACATGTTTCCTTTCTTTCTGTAAGGAAGGCATCATGGGGGAGGTATGGGCAGGAAAGAGGGTGCACTAATAACAGCATGTGCAGACAAAAAGACAAAAAGGACAGCCAAATACAGGCAGGGAGATGCTGATACAAATGGGGTAGCACAAAAGAGGGATACAAGTGGGCAGAAGGAGAACAGTTGGTAATAGGGCAGCTTGGCCAACAAAATGGGGAAAGAAAAGACACAGAAAGAAGGAAAGTGTCATGATAGAGGAAAGGGTGGGGTAAGTACTGCCTGCCAAGATGCATGGTGGTGCATCAAGTCAGAAGTCATGCACCTGTATGGCTGGTCTCATCCCTGGGCCCAGACACTAGTATTCTGGTGAATATGGCCATCTTCAAACAGTTCTGAGAGTGTCACGTGGATGCACTCCAGAATGCCACTCTAGATATCCAGCTGATGGTCCTCCATAGTTTCACCAGGCCTTCCACCTCCCACATGGTGACTAGGCAGGAACCCCTGATGATGGTCAGTGATGAAGAGACACCCCCACCAGAGAAGCATCACCAGTAGACCACCGGTCAAACATTCATATCACCCGCCCTCCCCACTCCTCCAGAGGACAGCCTTCATCAACTTGCAGAGATTCTGGCCAGGAGAGACTGCCAGAAACAAGAAGGCTGTGCAAGACAAGGGTAAGCTACAGTGGCTGCACCTGATACAGCTCCATTGGCTGAAACCACACAAAACCTGAATGGAAAGGAAGAGAAACAAAATCACAAAGGACATATAATAAAGTGAAAATGACAGTGATACAGAAAAATTAGCCAAAGCAATGATCAGTGCAGGTTGTGGTGTACTTGTTGGTAGTATGACTCTAGAAGGAGTAAAATGCAGCCAAGCTGAGGAGTGGCAACATGAAAAATTAAATACAAATTTGAGACATGGCTATTACAGAGCTATAGAACTACATGGATTACAGGACTGGTTATGATGGGAAGTACACTGTCACTGGTGCATAGGCCACTGTCAACCAGTCAGGGTTCAATTGGCATCAAATCCTGGCAGAAATAATGAAGTTGTTACAATATATTTCCCAGCCTTGAGGAGGTTATGAGTGGGTAACATTCACAATGTGACAAAATGCTAATGTGAGTGGCACAGAGTAGAACAGGACTTGTTAATGTGCCACACAATAACGACAATAAACAGGCCATATGTAATCCTTGTGGTAATTCTTCATCCTGGCAGTTGCAAAAACAAGTTCATCAGTGCATGCTATTTCAGGCATAACTGGCACAATCATGGCCAAGGGAATTGGCAGTCTTAAAGTATGACATGTCAGGCTAACAAGGGCATTGTGCAATACTCGCATGATAGACACATTGGTACAAGATACTGAATGATGCCAACGTTCATTGCAGACACCTGCTTTCAGTTGCAGTATTATACCCAGGGTCAGCCCAGTCTGCAAATCAAAGGCACTGTCAGGAATGCCTGGTTGCAGAAAAGATAGTAGCATGGCTATACTTGAATTTACAGGTTCTGTGATACATGACATATCAATGGAGCAATTCAAAATCCATGCACTGATGCCTAGCTAGGGTTACTTGTCTCCTCTAGCAAATCAGTCTATATTCACCATATCTTATCAGGTGCTGCAAAATGCACAGAAAAAAGAAACACACCATACACAGGAACAACAATAACTACATGTAGATAGATATGTCTTACAATAAGGCCTACTTTTGTAAAACCAATATCGGGTCATATTACATACTGTAGAACTCACACTCTTTCTACATAATCTCAAATTCGCATTGGCAGAGAAGGTCAGGCTGGCACCTTTCAGGTCACTATACTGATGCAGCAGTACTGACCAGAGCAGGCATGACTCAATGGTCAAGGCAGCACCAGGCATCTATCTTGTACTGAGTCCCTCATATGAGTCCTCTGTTAGGCACAGCCAGTGGTGCGGGTGCAGCAGGTGGAAAAAGATCTTGGTCTCCCTGCTTGCACCATGCCTTTCCTAATTTAGTCATTCCACAACTCCTACCCACTCTCTAGGTTGATACTGATGTGGAAATGTGAGTTGATTCACATTGATGCATGACTTCCAGCAAAGGTCTGCATGTCAGCATGATGCAGTCCGACATATACAACTATGACCATGCAGGCATGCTCAGAGAGTTGATGGCACGCGTGCACCCATAGGACATGGTAGCACATCTCTGCCAATGTATAAAGAGAGAGAGAAAGATAGATTATTGTAGTAAATTTCTGCCAGTATATCTAAATCTATATCTCTCTGTCTGCCTATCTATCTATGTAGTTATCTATAGATACAGATATACATAACCACAGTAAATTTGCAAGATAAAGTACTGCTGGTCATAAAATGTGACTTTGCTCCTACACAGGTTGCTGAATATCTTGC